>NW_019396220.1:620616-630266 GCF_000591075.1 Eurytemora carolleeae
TTGATGGAGACAAATATTTGAAATTTTGATTTTTCATAAACCTTCCCTGGGGTCCCTAGATGTCCCACAAAAAATTTGGGCCCGATCGGTTCAGCCGTTTTGACGTTTATTGGATACAAACAAACAAACAGACAAACAGACAAGCCAAATTTATATATAGATTGCTGATGATTATTCATTTTTTATTCTCTCTAAAATTTATTCTTTTTACTGAATCAATATGTTTAAGTGCAACGAATATATTAAATAATAATTATAAGCTCTCTCGATTACTTTTAAAAAGTATTTAGAGATTTAAAAAAATGAATATGTAGATGCACAAAACAAACGGGAGAGTACGCCAAATGAACAATCCTTTTCTAGTGTTTATTTGGCTTAGCCAGCTATAATTAACATATATATATATTATGAGCAAAGAGCTTTACTTGATATATAGATAATAATAATAAAACTAATAACCAAATATTTTTTATTTTTTTTCTCACATTGATGCTTAAAATCTGAGCTATAGGACCTACGAGGTCCCAAAGTCGAGCCAGTAATTTTGACCTTGTGTAATAGATCTATTTATATTATCAATAATCGATCAACAGGTTTGCACACTTTTTAAAGTTGTTCATTAACGGCCGTTGGTTAAAATAACAGAATGGACCAAGGGTGTAATGCAAGGAAGTTAATTGTGGTCGTGTAAACTTTGCGTACACATTGAAACCAGTTATCTCTGGGCGGAATTTGTAAACAAGAATAGATGCATCAGTGTTCGTCTAGTATTTGAGGAGGTTAAAAGCATTAAATTTTGATAATTTTGATAGTTCACATAATAGTTTCCTATGACCAGAATATGTTATTGATTTTTTATGTGAAAGATGGATCCCATGTCAGGCTTCGACATCCGTCTTGTATTTACATTACAGCCCAGAGACAGTACACTGCAGTACAAAAGATGAGTACACTTTTGAAATAACTTCCCTTGCATTACATCCTTGGAACGGACCAACTTTTCAGGTAGCCGTTCGTTCTTAGAACTGACAGTTTCGTTGGTTAACGGTATTTTTCATCAAAACACATAACAAAATTTTTGAAGTTTTATGCAATTTTAGGCAGAAAAGTTTATGAAGGTCGCCAAGTTTTTTCGTTCTTTTTCATAAACGGTTGTTATTGCTTGTTAGTATTAAAAATTAGCAGTTATTGTCGTCTATTTCACGGAATATTCGTTAATTTTCAAGAACATGTAGTTAGTGCAGCTCTGTGTATATCAATTTCTAGTTTTATTGGTTAGCTTATAGTGGGATAAATAGAAAATCAATTATTATTTTCTATATAGATAAAACTAAATTATAGCATTATATATTACTATATTAAGTACATTATATTATCAAATTACATTATATCAATATATATATATATATTATTTTATCAAAATGTTAAAATGCAGTATGGTTAATGATAAACTTAATCAATATTTTCTAATTGAAAATTTTTAAAAATCAATTTTAAAAGAAATTATAATATCAGAGAACGTTTAATAAATCATTACCTTATTGCACTTAAATTTCTATAGATTTTTTACTTTTTTAGGGTTCTGTCGTCTTTGTTTAAATATTGCTCAATCTTTGCCATATTTACCATTTCATAAAATTGAATAATATAAATATTAAAAAAAGTTTTTAAAATTTGTAGATTTACTAGTTTTACTACAGATAATTTTAAAGTATATCAAATTCTCTTCATTATTCCATGGGACATTTATTTAACATTTATATCTCTCTCTCTGCTATGACTGGGAACGTTAAAATTGACCGCTTTTAAGTGTTGTTTTTCAAGTTGCATTTTTCATATAGCTTTGAAAGAAACAAACAAAAGTTGCGGATTTTTGCGTCTAAACTGGTGAATGTTGTTAAAAATTTTCGAAGCATGCAAGGTTTCCAATTTGACCGTTTATAAACCTAATGGCAGTTGCCAAAAAAAGACTCAAGATCGTTTTGACTTTTATTTGATACAAACAGACAGACAGACAAATATAAATATATAGAGATAAGCCAAGTTAACAGTATTTCAAACCAATACCTTAACAATGCTTTCAGTTCGGTAAAATAACATTTTGTAAACGAAATTTTCCAGTTGTTGTTAGTTAACAAAACTTTGTTTAGTGTCCCACCCTACTCTGTGCAATGTTTTGTGTTTATGTACAATATAGGAGAGTTTTATGTTTATTTACAATAGAAGAGAGTTTTATGCTTATGTACAATAGAAGAGAGTTTTATGTTTATATACAATAAAAGAGAGTTTTGTGTTTATGTACAATAGAAGAGAGTTTTATGTTTATGTACAATAGAAGAGAGTTTTTTTTGTGTTTATGTACAATAGAAGAGAGTTTTATGTTTATGTACAATAGAAGAGAGTTTTATGCTTATGTACTATAGAGAAGAGTTTTGTGTTTAGGCACAATAGAAGAAAGTTTTGTGTTTATGTACATAAGAGAACAGTTTTGTGTTTGTGTACATTAGAATTGAGAGTTTTATGCTTATGTACAATAAAAGTGAGTTGTGTGTTTATGTGCAATAGAAGAGAGTTTTGTGTTTATGTACAATAGAAGAGTGTTTTTTGTTTATGTACACTAGAGAAGAGTTTTGTGTTTATGTAAATAGAGGAGAGTTTTATGTTTATATTCACTTGAAGAGAGTTTTGTGTTTATGTAAATTGAAGACGGATTTTATGTTTTTGTACAATAGAAGAGAGTTTTTTGATAATGTACAATAAAAGATAATTATATGTTTATGAATAGAGGAGAGTTTTGAATTCATGTAACAAAAGAAGATAGTTTTATGTTAATGTACAATTGAAGAGATTATTATGTTCGTTTACAATAGAAGAAAATTTCGTTTATGTATACAGTCGTCGTCGTAAATATCAATACAATGAAGACGACTTTTTCCTTAAAATTAGATTTCTACTCAACTAATTTTAAACAGCAGAGACACATAAACATACACACAAAGAATAATTGTCCATCAACAGCTTCTCTTTAATTGCTTACTTGTAAACTTGCAATTTGATAAATGCTTGTTACGCGTGCAGCCGTAGCACATTTGAACTTCCGAGCCGGGTCAACCTTGCCGGTCCCAGTTTGTACTGTATCGCCCAGACACTGAGTAAATAAAGCAAACAAGCATATAGGACTAGCCGGTGCAACAAGGTTGACGCGGTCAGACTTTAGGTTGAATTTACTTTTACTAAAGGGTCAGTAGTGCGTGGTTAGGGATCAAATAATTATTTTTAAAAAGTTGTCTTCATTGTATTGATATAATCGCCGACCACTGTACATTACAATAAACCTAATTCAAAACAAGGAAAGTACAGTTTACTTTCATTATTAATCCTACTGTTGTATGTACTCAACACACGCTGTATTAGGTACTTCAGACACTTCAGACATCTGTCTTTTCGGATCTATGGAACAATATTGACGTGAAAACCACAAACGCAGTGGGACCTTAAAAACTTTGTTATTAAAAGACGACAGTGGATTTTAATTCTACTTGTAAACTTATACATATTCGGTTGTTTAAATGTCATCTATTTTCCCGAATTTAAAAATGTGTAACTCTCAAATTCCATATTTCCTTCTTTAACGCGTCACAACTCACAAAACAGAAGGAAAACAACACAGTAGAAATTTTTTTTTTTTTGAGACCTTGCTGACTGAATGTCTTTGGGTTGACTTCATCAACAAACTCATCCTTTCTTATATTCCTGGAAATTAAGAGTTAAAACTCTAAATAGTTTTTTTTTCAAGGTTTTGTTTTCAAAAAATATTTAGTAAAATAATAATTTTTGCGATATAAGAAAAAAAAATTTATTTATAATTTAACTTTTCAAAATCGAGGTATCAGGAGATGAAGAAAAGGGTAGAGGACGATCAATGTATAGTAGTTTCACACGTCCAGTAGAGGACGCTCAATGTACAGTAGTTTCACACGTCCAATAGAGGACGATCAATATACAGTAGAATCACACGTCCAATAGAGGACGATTAATGTATAGTAGTTTCACACGTCCAGTAGAGGACGATCAATGTACAGTAGTTTACACGCCCAATAGAGGACGATCAATGTACAGTAGTTCACACGTCGAATAGAAGACGATCAATGTACAGTAGTTTCACACGCCCAGTAGCCTATGGTTCACTCACGTGCTTATTCAAATCTGATAATCCAATTAGAGATCCAGAAAATGAAAATTATATAGCGGCAAAGACTGATGGATTTCTTTACTTCTAACCTGTCCAAACTATGGTGAATGTTCACAAAAAAAACTAAATACATAATTTTTTTTATTATTTGAATGAACTACAGATCTGAAATTTACATATTTGAAAGGAGACTTAAATACATGTGTCACCTGTAAATATTTTTTTGATTTTTCATATTTTATAAACTTTCTGGCTTAATAAAAAAAGTTCTTTAAAACGTCCCCAGCAACAGCAACAGCAACCTAACCGTTGACATTAGAGGTCTAATTTTTTTACACGGTGTGTCCTTGAAAAGTTGCACTATTGACATGTATCACACTCCCCAATCTTAACTCTAAGAGCAAACATCATGAGCAATGGGCCGGAGGATCAGGACCCCCGTCCCCCCCACCTTTATCAAACGAAAATATCCCAATTGTGATAATGTTTAGGGTAAAATTATGTTAGTCCTCCTGATAGTCGGAATTTTGTCCTATACTGTTCGTCCTTTTGGTCAACATATTCCGTTCAATTCAAAATACAATCCTAATTTAGCAGAAAAAAAGAACGAACGTTGCCGTTTTACAAAAAAAACCATGCGTTTCGTTTTCTTTTGTCAAACGTTAATTATTTTTTAAAACGGCTAATCCGTTTTATTAATGATTTAAAAATTAATGGTTTTGCCTTTTGTTAACGGACTCTTTCGTTAATTTTCGAAAACCTCCCTTTACCCAGCCCTCATCGTGGTGTAAACTATCAAGATAAGCATAAGTTAGTATTTATCTATTCATTTTTGTTGATGCGTAATTATTGATTAAGCAATCTATGTATACACATAGATCCACTCTATCATATATATATTGGATACATTACATCATCTTTAATACAGTACATTATCTTGGATACATTACATCATCTTGGATACATTACATCATCTTGGATACATTACATCATCTGGGATACATTACATTATCTTGGATACATTACATCATCTTGGCTACATTACATTATCTTAGATACATTTCATTATCTTAGATGCATTACATTATCTTGGATACATTACAATATCTTAGATACATTACATTATCTTGGATACATTATTGCATCATCTTCGATACAGTACATTATCTTGGATATATTATCTTGGATACAGTATCTAGGATACAGGGCGCCATGACAAACTCCTGAAAGACAAACTCCTGAAAGACAAACTCCTGAAAGACAAACTCCGGAAAGACAAACTCCTGAAAAGACAAACTCCTGAAAGACAAACTCCTGACGAGACAAACTCCTGACGAGACAAACTCCTGAAAATAAAAACTTCAAAAATACAAACTCCATAATATCAAATTTAAAAAAATGTTTCACAATTTATATTAGATACATTACATTATCTTGGATACATTACATTATCTAGGATACATTACATTATCTTGGATACATTGAATTATCTTGGATACCTTACATAATTTTGGATACATTACTTTATCTGGGATACATTACAATATCTTGGATAAGTATCTAGGATATAGTATCTTGGATACAGTACCTTGGACACAGTATCAAGGATACAGTATCCTGGATACAGTATCTTGGATACAGTATCTTGTATACAATATCTTGGATACAGTACCTTGGATACAGTATCTTTAATACAGTATCTTGGATACAGTATCTTGGAAACAGTATCTTGGATACAGTATCTTGGATACAGTATCTTGAATACAGTATCTTTGATACAATATCTTTAATACGGTATCTTGGATATAGTGTCTTGGATACAGTATACATTAACTGGTATACATTATTGAAAAAATGACTTAATCCAACAATACTTTTAAGCATGTATCAATCCAGATACAACTCTCTCTGTATTCTTGAGTATGTATCAATCCAGATACAACTCTCTCTGTTAACGTTTCCATTTTTTTTTTAAAAACGATTGTTTCGTTATGATACAGTATTTTGGATACAGTATCTTGGATACAGTATCTTGGATACAGTATCTTGGATACAGTACCATGGATACAGTATCTTGGATACAGTATCTTGGATACAGTATCTAGGATACAGTATATTGGATACAGTATCTTGGATACAGTATCTTGGATACAGTATCTTGGATACAGTATCTTGGATACAGTATCTAGGATACAGTATATTGGATACAGTATCTTGGATACAGTATATTGGATATAGTATCTAGGATACAGTATCTAGGATACAGTATGTTGGATACAGTATCTTGGATACAGTATCTTGGATACAGTATCTAGGATACAGTATGTTGGATACAGTATCTTGGATAGTGAATACATTAGATCATAGCTGATGGACATATGATATTTGATGTTTCTACTGAAGCGGTATAAATGAAATTAGCTCCGTAATATTCTTGCTTTCTGAATTCTCCATCTTGAAGTATAGCTGATTCATGAATAATTCTGCATGCATCTTCAGAATTAAATCTGAATAAGATTTCTACAATATTTGAAATTAATTATTAATCAATTTTAGAAATTATTTGAAAATTTCAATGAAAATTCCATTAAAGAATATTATTAGTTAATGTACAGGATTATTAGACGTTTGTTCAGTATTAGAAAATTGACTTTTGAACAGAATTTAACACAAATTTTTATATTAAAAGCTAGAAAAAGACAACTTTCTAAATTTAAAGATTGATGAGTTAAAGATCAAATCTCGTTTTGAATTCAAATTAAAGTTAAAGTTTTGAATTTAAATTTCAACATCCAGATAATGCTTTAAAGACTTTATAAATATATATTAACATCGTCTCGATTTGATTAAATCGCGATTAATCATTATTTATTAATTATTTTAATTTATTTCATTTTATTTCATTTTTTATTCATGTTAGGATCACTAAAGGAAATTGTCGGATAATCCGATATTTTCCATTCTGTTTGTGAAAGACCTGGAACCGAACCTTTTCATTTTCCACGGAGTAGAAACTCTTTATCCCAACATTTTATACAGGGTTACCCACAAAGGATGAAACACATGTACTGCAGTGTACTGTCTGTTTTCTAGTATTCATGGTTTACTGCAACTGTTACCTTGTTTACATTTTTGTCAAATCAATTCAATGAGCTATTCAAGAATGTAATGCAAGGAAAGTTAATTGCAGTTGAGTATACTATGCGGACATATTGAAACCAGTTCTCTCTGCATGGGCGGTGTTTGTAAACAAGAATAGATGCATCAGTGTTATTTTAGTATCCGAGGAGGTTAAAAGCATTGAATTTTGATAATTTTGATAATTCACATAATAGTTTCTTATGACCAGAATATTTCATTGATTATTTATGTGAAAGTTGGATTCTATTTCAGTTGGATTCCGTCTTGTGTTTACATTACAGCCCAGTTACAGTACACTGCAGTACAAAAGATGCGTACACCTTCCTTGCATTATATCCTTGGAGCCATTTAACGATAAGGCGAAACACTGGATTTAACCTTTGAATTGTCATGTTTCATATATGCCATATAGTTTACATAGTTTTATATATGCCATATAGTTTCAGGTTCTTTTTATAGTCTCATCCTTTGTGAGTAACCCTGTATTCTAAAATCAATTTCCTGTTTTCTATAAAGATAAAAAGTTTTAGGTTGACATTGCAATTTTTTTGTCGCAGGAACAATTTCAACAATTTTCATGAATGGAATAAAAAGGAAAACACTGTAATTTCTTAAATTCTTTCAGGAACCATCCTGACGTAATTTCAGGAACCATCCTGACGTAATTTCAGGAACCATCCTGACGTAATTTCAGGAACCATCCTGACGTAATTTCAAGAGATATTCCTTTATAAAAATCTGATTTTTTGGTATGCAACAATTTTCATTTAATCCCGCCGGGATATTTTCTTTGAAAGATAATTTGAAAATCTACAAAGGCCAAAAAAAAATCCGCAAAATCCGCAATCCCTTGTGTTTATCATTGAATCCCCTCTTTAAAAAGGAATGTCATTTACTATCAGACAAATTAGAATCAATGGAAATTTAAACCCCCTCGGGATTCAATGATAAACCCTTGGACTACGCCCTCGGGTTTATCATTGAATCACTCGGGGGTTTAAATTTCCATTCATTCTAATTAGCCTGAGAGTAATTGATACATTCATTTGCAGATTGGCATTGCCGAGTCACAAGCATGCAATATATTTAACACTGAACATCTATTTTTATTTGTTTTCCAAGTGTCACATAAAATAATCCTTTTTGATTTGAATTTTCTAGAACCACGGTTGACTTCAAATATTTGGAATTATCTGAATTTGAGTCAATTGTCACTGTAACATGCACTAGGGGTTATTGAAATGGTTTGTGAAAAATCAAGATCTTGAAATATGATTTATGATACCTGGAAACCTATGTAAAATTTGTAAATGACAAGACTAGGGACATTTATCTTTATCAAAAATCGTCCATATATGTATATAAATATATATATATATATTTATATATAAACAGGTGGACAAATGAATGCCACTTATCATTTACAAAGATTAAAGACGACCTGAAGTGTCATGGAACTAGAATAAAAGACGATCTTTCAGTTTTTACACTATCGTTTAAAAACGACCGTTTTTGCCTTACAGAATAAAGTTTAAAAATAAAATTGTGGAACCTTCTCATATTGTCGTAAAATCTTTCAAAAGTATAAAAACATGAAAATTATCTGAAAAACGAATCTGGCTATTGCCCATCCCTACTACTTGTATTTATGATTGCTAAGTAATATTGGGGAGCCAGGAAGGCCTGAAAAGGCCAACCCTAAAACAAATATTTACTCACCAGTCACCACATATTCTCACCAGTCACCACATATTAAATATACATTCAGAAATGGATATCGGACAAATTGTTTACAACGCCTTCTGTTATTCCTTTATAGTTAATGATGTTATAAGTATCCCTTAACTATCCACAATGCAGATCCATACAGAATACACATTTAGACCAAAACAATGTTGTAAAATCCAAATTATGAAAATGTTGTTAGAATATGAGAACATCCTTCTCCGCATTTAAAAACAGAATTTCTAAAAAATGTCCGTAATATTGGTATATTTTTTTCAACTGTTCGGAAAACACGGTGTTAGTTTAGCGTAAGAAAAAATGGATGATATGCATAAATGATGTACACTGTACAGTTAAGTCCATTAAGAAGATAATTATATCAAACTAGCTTAGTAACCCAGCTTTGCCAGGAAACTAAACTTTCTCTATAAAAGTAAATTTATTAAGCTTATAATGTTTACCCTAAGCTAAGAATATTTTCGTGGTTCTACCGTTTTGCCCAGAGCTGAAAACTTTAAAATGAGATACAGGGCGTCCCAAAAACATGGGAATTCAGTGACGAATTCGATATCGTCTTTGTTATGAATTAGCA
>NW_019396221.1:0-28644 GCF_000591075.1 Eurytemora carolleeae
CAATTTTAGCATGTGACCTAATTATCATGAATTTTCACTGCAGGCAACAACAAAAAAATAATTTCCCTTTTTAATTTTTTATTTATTTTTTGTGTGTGGCGAGAGGGAATTATTGGAAGGAAGGGTTTTTTATTTGATTTCCGAGTTTGCATGAAATGATAATGGTTACTAACCTTTCTCAGATATAGAAGGAGAGGTAAAGGGGACAACGGGAACCAAGGTAGACTAAGGACTAGGGGTGAGAGGCCGTAATTCAGGAAAAACAAGGACAAAGGGTATGCAAAGGGTGAGAAAAGAGCTAAAGCTTATGACAGGAAAGCTAGAGAAAGGACTAGGAGGGTAGCATGGTGAGAGGCTATAAATCAGGAAAAAATTAGGACAAAGTGTATGCAAAGGGTGAAAAAATGGCTAAGGAATCAACGCTTATGACAGGAAAGCTGGACAATGGGCTAGGACATAATTTTGGAAGTAACAAAGATAAAGGAGCTGCAAAGGGTGGGAGGAATAAAAGCTTTAGCTTTGGATAGGGAAAAAAATTGGACAACAGAAGCAAGTGGACAGGGGAGTGAGTATCTTTATCTATAGGTTGATAAAGTATTAATCTCTGTTTGTTTGTTTGTTTGTTTGATTGTTTGGGTGTTTGGGGATCTCAGTATAACCATGGAAATGTTCTTAGCTTGGTCTAAAAATTGTAAGTTGAGTAAGATTTCATTTTTCATAAATCTAATCAGGGTTTTAGAAAATAATAAAATAAGTCGGGTAAATCTTTGAAAAACAAAGATGAGAGAATTGAAGGAAAACGTGACGATGGAGATGAGTTGGGAGGGAACCACTCCAGCTTTAATCCCTACAGAGAGAGAGAGAGACGAGCTGAACCCCTGAGAGGGGTTTACAGCTCTAATCCCTACATAGAGAGAAAGACGAGCTGAACCCCTGAGAGGGGTTTACAGCTCTAATCCCTACATAGAGAGAGAGACGAGCTCAACCCCTGAGAGGGGTTTACAGCTCTAATCCCTACATAGAGAGAGAGACGAGCTGGACCCCTGAGAGGGGTTTACAGCTTTAATCCCTACATACAGAGAGAGAGAGACGAGCTGAACCCCTGAGAGGGGTTTACAGCTCTAATCCCTACATGGAGAGTGGGATGAGGTAAACCCCGGAGATGGGTTTACAGCTCTAATCCCTACATGGAGAGAGGGACGAGGTGTACCCCGGGGCGGATTGTGTAAGACAGGGTCTAGGAAGCAGAGCATCAAGTGTTAAACCTTGTCTTAACTAATATTCTTGATAAATGATCTAGAATACGCTCCGAGTAATCGGGGTTTATTACGACCAATTTATACCAAGGAGCTGGAGTAGAGAGAGAGAGAACAAGGTCAGTGTTTTCAAACTTGAGATTAATCAATAACACTCAAAGAAGCTCTATTAGCCTATGAAAAATAGAGCTAATACTGTTAGAAATTTAGTTTACAGGGGCTGTATGCGTAAGTTAGTTTACAGGGGCTGTATGCGTAAGTTAGTTTACAGGGGCTGTATGCGTAAGTTAGTTTACAGGGGTTGTATGCGTAAGTTAGTTTACAGGGGCTGTATGCGTAAGTTTAAGTGACCCTCCATGCAGCAAAGGCAATGCCCGATTCACAACGGTGCACTTAAAAAATTGTCTGAATTAGATATCCATGTTTATAATTTTGGAAACTGGTTATTTTCAATTGTGGTTTCTCTCCAAAAGTGACTTGCGCATTTCTACTGCAGGAAAGAAGATTTTTAAAATTTAACACTTTAAAATCAAGAAAAACGACAATATCTTCAACATTATTGATCAGATAACGATTTTAAGGGGGCCGTTGTAGCTTAGAATGGAGGGTCATTTGAAATTACGCTTACAGTCCCTTTAAATCAAGGTATGAAAACTGAAGGTTAAACGGATAGGGTCTGTGCACACATCACACTGTGTCGTATTAGAACTTTTAGGAATTAGTTTTTTCAAAATAATAACAGAAATAAATGAAAAAGGGGTTTTAAGCTCAAATAGACAATGTTGGGTTTAATTATGTTTTGCCAGGAAGGAAGTAAAAAAAACTGCGAGTGGTAAATAAAGTGTTTAAATATGTCAAGTGTACATATATATGAATACAAAATACACAGTACATTTATATACACATTTTACACCCAAGGACCGAGCAAAGATTTATAGACTTTAGATAAGAAGAAGATGGGAGGACAGTGGATAGAGAGGGGGAAGAGGATAGCGAAGTGAGGGGAGGGATTTAAGCGTGGGATTGGACCTGCGAGAGAGGTAAGAGGGTCACTTTTCTAAAACGATTTTTATGAAGGTTTGAAAGGACACTGAACAAAAAGTCTTTTTAAACCTGGACTTAAACCAGAAAAAAGTACGCAAAATTTAAATGTGAAGGACCGTCCTTGTAATTTAAAGTGACCATTTAGTTAAAAAGAGGCATAACATTTATACATGTAAAGGAGAGAACCCAATTCAACCCTATTCAACTTTTAAAAAAGAAAACATGGATAGCTCATTCATTTTTGACCAGACAACGCTTTTCATTGTACCGTTGTGAACCAGATATCCCAATCTAGAAATGAAGTGTCAATTGTTATTACGTTGAAAGGCCTTTAAGATGCTACAGAAATGATAGTATATTTAATGCAGTTTTACTAATATGTACCCTTCTGTAGTAATCTGTATATTATGCGTGATTAGAAAATTATTCATTCATTCATGAAGTTTGAAGATTTAAGAACAAAAACAAGTTTTTTTTCGAGGAATGAAGGAAGAGTTGGTTTTCAGAAGGATGTGAGAACTCCAGGCTAGGTTAAACCACTAGACAAACTCTCAATGAAATTCATGTTAGGTTCGCTTGAACCCGGAGAGGGTTTTTGTTAAACAAACCGTCCTGGATGGAAGAGAAGTACTTTTTTACAATGCGCAGGTTTGTTGTTGAAAATTAGTTTCTCATTTGTTCTAATTGTTTCCTTTCGTGAGTAATATAGAATAATTAGTTGGTTCTAATCCTTCGGCTCACACCTACACTATACCAACACATTGATTAGGGACGGAGTTCAGCCAATCAGAGGCCGAGATTCAGGAGGATTTAGCCAATAGGAAACCTTGTTCATAATTATCATTGCTCACATGGTTACGAGGAGTTTAGAACTTTTTATCATTTCCAATTAGAATCAGGAGTTTACGGTGCATAAACATTTTACAGGAGAGAACTGGGCCGGGTTCAGGTTTAAGCAGAAGGGAGGGGGAGGGAGGGGGTGTTATAGTGAGGGGGGAGTTCTTTAAAGAGACATAGAGCCAAACCCTTTCAAACAATAATAACATTGGATCTAAACTTAGAACTTTTGAATTGACATTCAAAATTTGAATCGTTTCCAAAAACTGAAACTTCTTTGATCAACCTTTATTTGTCATAACTCCAAACTCTTGGCCAAGAAGAAAAGAAAGAATGCTATTGACTCATAACTATCTATCTATTGTCTATCTAAACCAAACAGGACCTTTTCATATTAAAGAAAATAGTGGTAATGATGTATAGAACGCGTAACAAATATAAAGAATGTAAAAAGGAAGAAAAATTAAATCATGTTTTTCAAAAATCTTTGTAAAAAATTCAGAGTTAAATGGTTAAATTATAATTATTAATGTTTTCATAATTTTATGATTAATATAGTTGTCAATTCAATTCTCATGCATCTAGATTTTCAATGTTTAATCCAAGAAATCAATTTTATGTTTTTTTAATATGTATCTATGGAACACTATGTATGGTGTTTATATTATTTCATTCTAAAAAGGTGTACAGTTATTATTAGTAATATTGACATAACCTTTCTGAATATATATTAAATTATATTAATTGAAATTATAATGTTTGATAATAAAACTGGTTTCTGGTTTCTGGTTTCCGGTTTCTGGTTTCTGGTTTCTGGTTTCTGGTTTCTGGTTTCTGGTTGGTAAAAAACCGAATAAAATTGGAAACTTACCAATTTATCCATTTCCTTTAATTGTTCATAGTCTCTCTCTTTATGTTCTTTAAGATAATCTTATAAAAATATCTAACCTCTGAGATAATAAAATATACTTTCTCGTATTTTAAAGTGTATTCAATAAAAGACTGAAAGTACGTCGATATAGAGATATGATGTATATCTACTCATTGTAATTGTTTTAAGTGCCCTTTTATCCTTCCCATTCAATCTTCCAATTGAACCTTCCCATTCATCCTTCCAATTCATCCTTCCCATTCATCCTTTCCATTCAATCTTCCCATTTAACCTTCCCATTCATTCTTCCCATTCAATCTTTCCATTCAACCTTCTCATTCTTCCATTCATCCTTCCCATTCATCCTTCCTATTTAATCTTCCCATTGATCCTTCCCATTATCCTTCCCATTCATCCTAACATTTAAACCTTCCCATTCATCCTAAACATTAAGCCTTCCCATTTAACCTTCCAATTGATCCTTCCCATTTATCCTTCCCTTAAACTAAGCCTTCCAATTCATAATTCCCATTCAAGCTTCCCATTCATCCTTCCCATTCTTCTGTTTAATATATCATTACATAACGAGCTCCCCCCACACACACCCCTCAACCCCATCCTACCTTTCCCTACACCCCACTTTGCTACCCACTTTACTCCCCACCCCTTCCTAATCCCTTACCTAAGCCTCTCCGACCTCAATTAAGCATATGTTTTTGCAGATGAAAAATGGTTTAAAGTTTATGTTAAATTATACTGAAATTATACCGAAACTACGAGATTGATTAATTTGTATAAAAGTCATTAGTGCGCTAATTATCCAACTGCCTTTAATCTGTCTTTCTGGGATATCTAATTAAAGTTATAATTACTGCTAATGGCTGTATAATGATCTGAAATGTTACCTAGTCTCGACTTCTTTATTGATTTTACAGAGTTTCTATGTTCTATAAATACCAGAGAGTATGAAATATTACAGAGATAGCATTTAACCGATAATACATAATTATAGCCACTCCAGGAGTGCTAGAGAGTATAAAATATTACAGAGATTGCATTTAACCGATAATGCATGAATATTGCCACTCCAAGAGTACTAGAGATAGCATTTAACCGATAATACATAAATATTGCCACTCCAGGAGTATACACAGAAAGTATAAAACATTACAGAGATAGCATTTAACCGAAAACACATAAATATTACCATTCTAAGGGTATCAGAGAGTATAACATATTACAGAGTAGCATTTAAGCCATAACACATAAATATTACCATTCAAGGGTTTTCAGAGAGTATAAAATATTACGGAGATAGCATTTAACCGATAATACATAAATATTGCCACTCTAGGAATACCAGAGAGTATGAAATATTTAAAAGATAGCATTTAACAGATAAAATATGAATATTGAATATTGCCACTAATTTTGAATAAAATTGGCTAAATTAGTTGCAAAGTTTTAGTATCAACAAATTGTAAACCATGAAACAAAATTAATGCAATGTACATTGTAAACAAACAATTTTAGCGTACGCCATCTTTCACTCTAATCTATTGTACACATATCTTTATCTTGCTTTACACAAGCTTATGTACCGCACTATAACCTTGAGCCTTATTACACAACGTAATCTACAGGGTTACCCACAAACGATGAGACTGTAAAGACGACCGAAAACTCTTAAAATTTGACGATCCCGAGATAAAATTAAGTATTAGGCCTTAGCTATGGTAATCTAATGGCTTAACTAATGATTTGGCAAAGAAAGAAACAAGTTTACAGTTGCAGGGAATCATGACTATGAGGAAACAGAGAGTATAAATTCCGTACAATCGTCTTTGAAGTCTCATCCTTTGTGGGTAACCCTGTACATACAATGTACAATGTACATATCAATGTTTAAATCCCATCTTATATAACTAATCTTGTTTGAATTAAAATATACGCAATTACATGAAAACAATTAGAACTAGCTTGAGGCTTAAACAATTTACGGAATCTAGCTCTTTAGCATTTAAAGACTCATTTTCAAGTTTACCCCNTAGGATGAACCTATATCCTTGTATTCTAGGATACTAGGATGAACCTATATCCTTGTATTCTAGGATACTAGGATGAACCTATATCCTTGTATTCTAGGATACTAGGATGAACCTATATCCTTGTATTCTAGGATACTAGGATGAACCTATATCCTTGTATTCTAGGATACTAGGATGAACCTATATCCTTGTATTCTAGGATACTAGGATGAACCTATATCCTTGTATTCTAGGATACTAGGATGAACCTATATCCTTGTATTCTAGGATACTAGGATGAACCTATATCCTTGTATTCTAGGATACTAGGATGAACCTATATCCT
This sequence comes from Eurytemora carolleeae, assembly GCF_000591075.1. Classification (NCBI taxonomy): domain Eukaryota; kingdom Metazoa; phylum Arthropoda; class Copepoda; order Calanoida; family Temoridae; genus Eurytemora; species Eurytemora carolleeae. The sequence continues at coordinate 6,382 of NW_019396221.1, forward strand.
TGTATTCTAGGATACTAGGATGAACCTATATCCTTGTATTCTAGGATACTAGGATGAACCTATATCCTTGTATTCTAGGATACTAGGACTCTATGATGAGTCTATATCCTAAAACTAATTCATCTCCGGATTGAGAATTCGAATATTCTAATTCCGTCCTGCTCCAGTTCTAAACTAGACCCTGATAAATAATATAATCCTGCTCAACCTGCCCAGTTTATTCATAGATATATTTCCTCCTATATACAGATAGAAATAATTAAATATACATATATAGATATATTAATATATTTCAGAATAAGATATATTATGATGAGAATAGAATATATTACGCTTAAGGAGGTCAAAATATATTTAATATAATATGGTATCTCTACAAAAGTGACTTTTCTTGCTTCAAAAACAAACACGAGAAATTATCAGAATTATACTCTTTTCTAAATAAAGTTTTGATAGCTTAGTATTTAGACACTTATGAAGCTAGGTAGGTAGACAGCTAGATAGCTTTTTAGCTTGATATTGAGACACTTGCATAGCTAGATAGGTAGACACTGACAGCTATGTAGATAGCTTTATATTGAGATACTTGTATAGCTAGGTAGGTAGACAGCTAGATAGCTTGATATTAAGATACTTGTGTAGCTAGATTATGGATAGCTAGATAGCTTGATGTTAAGATACTTGTATGGCTAGGTAGGTAGACAGCTAGATAGCTTGATATTAAGACACTTTTATAGCTATTGGTAGGTAGACACTAGACAGCTAGATATTAACACACTTGTATAGCTAGGTAGGTAGACAACTAGACATTAAACTGTCGCCAGATGTGCCAATGTTTATGTTTATTACTGGGGGGAGGGGCGGGGGGTAATGATTGATTATTTGTGGTTTATAAAATGCTGGAAACCAACTCATTTCCATAATTTCATTGTAATTAAAAATATTCTTCAGTTACAGACACAAACATTAGACACTAGATACTGCCAACCCAGAAACAAGCATCATATATACAATAGACACTAAGCCCTCTAGATGCTGCCAACCCAGACACAAACATTATATATACAATAGACACTAGACACTAGATGATGTCAACCAAGAGACAAACATTATATAGACACTACCCACTAGATAATGTCAACCCAGACACGAACATTGCATAACCCTAGAAAATGCCCTAAAAAAATAGATTCTGTTTTCAATAAAAACTTTCGAAAATTTGACAGAAGATGAACTTTGTATTATATTAAATCGAAATAAAAACTTATTTGTCAAGTTTTAGTAAAAAAATGTTAAACAACGAACAAAAACATGGTTGGATTCGCTAGATGGATAAACTTTAACACACTGCTCATGAACACATTTTGAGGATGAAAAAGGGTCACTATAGTCTATAGAGTAACTACCATAGAGCTAAAATATTGAGCTGGTCAGGCCATTTTTGTGGCTCTCATATATTTTCTAGCTCAAAAGATTAATTATTTGTAGGTGACAGAACAAACGATATATTTCCGCGGGAAATTTGAATAAATGGAATAAATGCGCGGGATAATTATAGGCTTAACCAAACCAAACCATGCTGTACACTTCCTACCATAGAATTAAGGCTAATAATGGTTCAGCGCCTGAATATTTTATTCTTTTAGTAAGAATATCTAATATTAAACAGAGTATTTTTAAAACTTTAAAAGCAAACTTGTTCAACCAAATAGCCTTGAAGCAAATAGGCAAATTCTAGAAACATCGGTAAAAATTGTATTTTTCATTAAAAATGTTTATAAAGTGTATTTACATTCTAATTGACTATTTTTTTTGACGGAAAACATTTAGAAAGCATTGACAATGATTTTAGTAATGTCTTATAAGTCATCCAGATGATGCCAGAACTAGAAAATGGCGCTTTCTAAACAAACAAATTCTAGTTTTCTAGAAATAAGCAATGTTTATTTTCAAAGCCATTTATTTCTAAGATGTTTTCTTTTATTTTGTTTCTTTTTGTCTCACTCATATCTAATTCAGCTATGGTACGCGGGGGCGACTATTTTTTAAGACAACTATTAAATTGAATTATAAAAAGTTGCAAATATATTTGTAAAATATCCACCCTGTTGAAATGCTAATCTAATATGAGTAATTCTATTGGTTAATGACTCTGTACGCTTCTACTATTGGTAGGATACAAGGATTAAACAATATATCCTTGTATTCTAGGATACAAGCCTTAGACAATCATACTTCAAATTCAAGATAATTACACCCAGTATTATAATATTATATTCGTTAATATTTTATATTTTAACCAGAACAGACATTGTTTTAAGTTTGATTTGTAATACAGAAATAAAATAGGGAATTGGGGCCACGTTTTGGAACACCGAAGACCAAAAGATTTCAAAATTTACTGTTTTTAAAAGGGTTCCTCACACTCCACTAAATCCCACCGTTTCTTCGGTTAGTATATATACTATATTTGACTGCTGTAGAAACCAAAAGATGAGGGTGTATGTACTGTACTACTCTATCTATGTATTCAAAAATGCCACACAGATTTCAGATGAATTGGAAATATTTTTAAATCCGGCAAATGTAAATATTAATTTCGTTTCTGAAATATCTACAGAACTGGGAACTCAGAACAATAGTAATAATCGTTTGTTTTAAAGATAATTGAAGGATGATTTTTCACATTTCAAAATTCTATGAAAAATGCAGCTGTACATGTAAAACCTAATCTATTTATGAACCTGCATGCAACCTAAAGCAATTTAGAAATATGCAAGTTGCAAATTTGCCATTTTAAAGTTTATAATCACTTTATTTTAGCAGGATGAGAATATTAAACTTGATATTTAAACAGCTCGTCTGATAATGTTTAGTAACCTTGAGATAAACTTTTTCCTATAAACCTGTATCTCAGAAAAGATGGTACAGGACTAAGATATCTCTCTATTTGTTAAAGAGATTAAGATAAGATTCTATGTCTAACTTTTACATACCAATATCCTAGGATACAGGGACTAAACTTTGAATGGTGGATATCGGGATTAATACTTGATCCACACTTTTTCTTAATCTCGAGATTAAATAATGCTTGTTCTCCTCTTGTTATCAATCTCCAGATTAATTAACCGATCGGAATTAAGAATATCTCATTCAACTCTTGTAGTCTAGGATACTAGGATTTACCTTTATCCTTGTATTCTAGGATACTAGGATTTACCTTTATCCTTGTATTCTAGGATACTAAGATTTACCTTTATCCTTGTATTCTAGGATAAAAGGATTTACCTTTATCCTTGTATTCTAGGATACTAGGATGAACCTCCTTGTATTCTAAGATACTAGGATTTACCTTTATTCTTTTATTCTATAATACAAGGATTAACCAATATATTCTTGTATTCTAGGATACTTGGATTTACCTTTATTCTTGTATTCTAGGTTACCAGGATTAACCTCCTTGTATTCTAGGATACTAGGATGAACCTCTTTGTATTCCAGGATACTAGGATTTACCTTTATCCTTGTAATCTAGGATACTAGGATGAACCTCCTTGTATTCTAGGATACTAGAATTAACCTTTATTCTTGTATTCTATGATACAAGGATTAACCAATATATCCTTGTATTCTAGNACTTGAGACTACGCACCACAGGAAACAATTACTAATGCAAATTTATCCTTTCCTTTCTATATCCTTCTATACCCTTCTATACCCTTCTTTACCCTTCTATACACTTCTATGCCCTTCTATACACTTCTTTACCCTTCTATACCCTTCTATACCCTTCTATACCCTTCTATACCCTTCTATACCCTTCTATACCCTTCTGTAGCCTTCTATTCCCTTCTATACACTTCTATAACCTTCTACACCCTTCTATACCCTTCTATACCCTTCTATAGCTGTCTTCTGTACCCTTCTATACCCTTCTATACACTTCTATTCCCTTCTATTCCCTTCTACACCCTTCTATACCCTTCTATACACTTCTATAACCTTCTACACCCTTCTATACCCTTCTATACCCTTCTGTACCCTTCTGTACCCTTCTGTACCCTTCTATACCCTTCTATACCCTTATATACCTTTCTATACCCTTCTATACACTTCTATACCCTTCTATACCCTTCTATACACTTCTATACCCTTCTATACCCTTCTATACCCTTCTATACCCTTCTATACCCTTCTATACCCTTCTATACACTTCTATACCCTTCTATACCCTTCTATACCCTTCTATACCCTTCTATACCCTTCTGTACCCTTCTGTACCCTTCTGTACCCTTCTGTACCCTTCTATACCCTTCTATACCCTGAATAAAAATATGAATAAAAGACGAATTGAACTACAGATCCATGAATAAAAGACGAATTAAACTACAGATCCATGAATAAAAGACAAATTGAACAACAGATCCATGAATAAATGACGAATTGAACTACAGATCCATGAATAAATGACGAATAGAGTAGAACTGACATAATAATAAGAAGGCGGCAAGACAATCACACTAATAGGCCCCCCTGGTTAGTATTGAAGGGATGGAGGGATAAAAGAAGGGGCGGAGAGAAGGAAGGGGGCGTGGAGAAGAGTGGGAGGAAAGGGAGTGTCTAAATAATAGTATAGAATCTAAATTCTTTGTTTGGTTAATGTTTAGTTCACTAGTCAGGTTAGGTTTCTTAATTGCCTTAAGCCTGGATACTGGTTTCGTTCCAGACTGTACCTGGATACAGGTTTGCTAGTTGCATCAGTATCTGGATACAGGTTTCCAGGCTGTATCTGGATACAGATTTCCAGGCTGTATCTGGATACAGATTTCCAGGCTGTATCTGGATACAGATTTCCAGGCTGTATCAGGATATAGGTGAAGTGTAAAGAGGATTTCAAGAGTATTCCTTGATACAGGTTTCCAGGGTGCTCCAAGGGGTATCCAGAATCATGTATCTCATACTTTCTTATCTGACCAACTATATCCTTGAACCACCTTTATTCCTAAGTATTATTGAACCTACTAGAGTATTCTTGAACCAACTAGAGTATCCTTAACCACCTTAGTCCTTTAGTATCCTTGAATAAACTAGAGTATCCTTGAACCAACTAGAGTATCCAATAACCAACTAGAGTATCCTTGAACCAACTAGAGTATCCTTAACCACCTTAGTCCTTATGTATCCTTGAGTAAACTAGAGTATCCTTGAACCAACTAGGGTATCCTTGAACCAACTGAAGTATCCTTGAACCAACCTTAGTCCTTAAGTATCCTTGAACCAACTAGAGTATCCTAGAACCAACTAGAGTATCCTTGAACGAACTAGGGTATCCTCGAACGAGCTAAAGTATCCTAGAACGAACTATGGTATCTTTAAACGAACTAGAGTATCCTTGAACGAACTAGTGTATCCTAGAACGAACTAGGGTATCCTTGAACGAACTGGAGTATCCTTGAACGAACTAGTGTATCCTTGAACCAACTAGGGTATCCTTGAACCAACAAGAGTATCCTTGAACCAACTAGGGTATCCTAAAACGAACTAGGGTATCCTAGAACCAACTAGAGTATCCTTGAACGAACTAGAGTACCCTTGAACCAACTACAGTATCCTTGAACCAACAAGAGTATCCTTGAACCAACTAGGGTATCCTAAAACGAACTAGGGTATCCTAGAACCAACTAGAGTATCCTTGAACGAACTAGATTATTCTTGAACGAACAAGTATCCTAGAACGAACTAGGATATCCTTGAACCAACTAGGGTATCCTAGGGTATGCTGGATTGGATCCATTTTGTGGGAAAACTATTAATTGAATTTTGAAATTGAATCTACACTCTATTATATAGGATAACCCTGCCAATACACTCTTCATGGGCGTAGACATATTTTTACTGGGGGTGGGGGGGGGAGGGGTGAAAAAAGATAAAGTTTCTAGGGATATTATGCTTGTTAGGAGAGAGTATTTTCTGTAAGAAAGAAGAAAACGTTGTGTTAATATTGTGTCAAGTGTGCCCCTGTAGGAAATCAATTATGCCCTGACCCAGATGAGCTTGACACAGCGTGACATCTACCGGTGACTTTGTTAACCAGGAGGAGGGACCAGGGCCTGCCCCACCTCCCACAGGGACGATCTACACAAGCCTTCCTCACTTTTTGACATCTCATCATTTCTGTTTAATGAGGTCGCGGTAATTAAATCTTAGGGTTGAGAAACCCGGAGTTTAGTTGAATTACAGGAAAACTTTTTCACAGGACTATACTCCAGTATATCTGGTTCACAGGAGTATACTCCAGTATACCTGGTTCACAGGAGTATACTCCAGTATATCTGGTTCACAGGTGTATACTCCAGTATACCTGGTTCATAGAAGTATACCCCAGTATAACTGTTTCACAGGAGAATATTCCAGTATACCTGGTTCACAGGAGTATACTCCAGTATACCTGGTTCAAAAGAGTATACTGCAGTAAACCTGGTTCAAAGGAGTATACTCCAGTATACCTGGTTCACAGGAGTATACTCCAGTATATCTGGTTCACAGGTGTATACTCCAGTATACCTGGTTCATAGGAGTATACCCCAGTATAACTGTTTCACAGGAGAATATTCCAGTATACCTGGTTCACAGGAGTATACTCCAGTATACCTGGTAAAAAAGAGTATACTCCAGCATACCTGGTTCATAGGAGTATACTCCAGTATACCTGGTTCATAGGAGTATACTCTAGTATAATATATAGCATAATATACTATACAGAGTATACTTGTTACTTTAGCCCTATTTGTTGTTACTTGAGTCTTATTTGTTGTTGCTTTAGTCTTATTTGTTGTTACTTTAGTCTTATTTGTTGTTACTTATCTATTCTAGATTAAATCAAACTTCTGATTTTTTTAAGGAACGATGGCCATTGGACATTTATCAACTACCAAAGAAATGAGATAATGAGAGATATATTTATATTCAATTAAATAAATACTAGAGTAAGATTCATACGATACTTAATGTTTCTTGGATCCAGTTTACATAGTTCAGAATATTAGTATAGACTCCAGGTACTCCCTGCTCTCCACAACCCACTCCCCAACTAAAATAATAATATTACTGTAGACTTAATGTTTTTTGGATCCAGTTTAAATAGTTCAGAATATTAGTATAGACTCAAGGTACTCCCTGCTCTCCACAGCCCACTCCCCAACTATAATAATATTAGTTTAGACTCCAGGTACTCCCTGCTCTCCACAACCCACTCCCCAACTAAAATAATAATATTACTGTAGACTTAATGTTTCTTGGATCCAGTTCACATAGCTCAGAATATTAGTATAGACTCCAGGTACTCCCTGCTCTCCACAGCCCACTCCCCAACTAAAATAATAATATTACTGTAGACTTAATGTTTCTTGGATCCAGTTCACATAGCTCAGAATATTAGTATAGACTCCAGGTACTCCCTGCTCTCCTCAACCCACTCCCCAACCAAAAATAATATTAGTAGAGACTCCAGGTACTCCCTTCTCCTCACTACCCACTACCCAATTATAATAATATAGACTCCAGGTACTCCCTGCTCTAGGCAAGCCACTCCCCAACTATTATATTATTAGTAGAGACTCCAGGCATTGCCATCTTTGCATAAAAAATTTGTTTTCTTTAATGTCAAAAACGTTTTCGTTTTTCTCCATTCAGCTGTCTCCAATTCCCAATGCAAGGCTAAACATATTCAGAATTTTACCTAATTTAGACTTTATAAAAGTTAATTAGAGTTTAAATTGAGAACATTTTATAATCTGGAAATTTAAAAAAATAATATCGATTACCAACTTAAAAAAATGTTTACCTGACGAGCCCAGCAAGAACAGCTCCGTTCTGATTCTCTTTTTCGCAGACCAGAGGTCCACCGCCATCCCCGGAGCATGCATCCTTACCCGCCTCTCCTCCTGCACACAGCCAACCATGATGCATTTTAAACCTAAATAAAGTCAATCATGATGCATTTTAAACCTATATATTATATAGCCATCCATGATTCATTTTAAACCTAAATATAGTCAATCATGATGCACCTTAAACCTATATAGCCATACATGATGCATTTTAAACTTAAATATACCCAACCATGATGCATTTTCAACTTTAATACAGCCAAGAAGTTTAAACCTAAATATAGAAAAGCATGATTCATTTTAAATCTAAGTAAACTCAACTATGATGCATTTTAAACCTAAACAATGCAATGATGCATCTTAAACTTAAATATAACTAATTATGATGTATTTAGAAACTATTTACAGCCAACCATGATGCATTTTAAACCTAGATGTAGCCAACTATGATGCATTTTAAACCTAGATGTAGCCAACTATGATGCATTTTAAGCCTGAATTTAACCAACCACAATGCATTTTAAATCTACATATAACCAACCATGATGCATTTAAACCTATATGTAGCCAACTATGATACTATGAAACCTGACCATTATGCATCTATAACGTATTTATTGCTTCTTAAGCTTAATTATACCTTACCATGCATGATGCATGAATTTAAAAATGCCCACGTATGATTCACTTTAAACAGAAGTAACCCCAAACATGATGCATCTGAAAGCATGTTTTTATACCCAACCATGATGCAATAGATATAAAACTGAAATGCAATCATGATGCATACATGATACTCCTTGTAATTCATGATGCAAACTACCTTGTTCCTAAGCCTGCATGTCTGAGAGCAGTTTCACAAACCAAGGGATCAACTATATTAACATCCACCTCCTGTAGGATAGCCTGGTACTCACCCTAAAACAAAATAAAAATACTAACAAATATTTTTAAAGCTATTTTGTTACCTTTTGAAGAAATGCATCTTTTCCCCAGCCTGTCACCCAACATTTAGAACCAGCGGGGGGAGGATACTTAAAAAAAGTTTTGTGTTAGTTTTTTGTCAAAAACGTTATTGTTTACCATTTCTCAAGTTATTTTTTTCAGAAGCACAGACTTAAATCTTTTAAAAAAACAACTAAAAAATAAACTTTGTTTAATATTTTAATCAGTCCAGATCTTTAAGAGAATTGGATGTAAACGGTCTTTAAAATCTCCAAATATCCCAAAATGCCCAGAATATTTATCTGAAAAATCTTACACTTGGTAAACAGATTGGAGACACATGGGGATAAGTATTCCAGTCTATTTCGTGCAGAAGTCTGAAATCAAGAAATCAAGAAATTAATCAAGAATCAATCAATCAATCAATCAATTAACATCTACAAGCTAACGAACAACAATCAACCAAACAACAATAACCAAACAACCTATCAATCAAATCAGCCATCAAATCAATTAATCACCCAAACAACGTACCATCAAATCAACTATTAAATTAATTAATCAACCAACCATCCAATCCACAAACTACCGAAAAAAAATCTACCTAACAAGCAACAAGTCAGCATATTAAACAACCAATTGTTCAATCAAAATTCAGTCAACCATCTAAAATAAATAAAACAAAACAGAAAACCCTTAAAAATGTCAGTACATCAGTGCACTCAGTGCACTTCAGCTTGCTGAAAAAATATCAACAAACTTTGAGTTTATTTACAATTTGTTTAGGAGGAATGTCAACACTGCAGTACATTGACGTCATTGACAAATCAACCAATCAATCGATATATTAAGTTGATGATTTTTCAATGAATCAAATCCTACTTTGACCAGTGTGTGTAGTAAACTTAAGGTTATGGTTTATTACTATTAATCTGTAGTGCAGACTGCTAAGAAACTGGTTTATTGTTTACACTTCTATTCAAACCCTTAAAACACCACTTCCTGAATTTATTCTTTTAATTTCGGCCTCGGCCTTATTTCGATTTATTCTCAGTATATTGTTATAACTAATAAAAAAGCTTACTTATTTTTTACCTGATGATTGCAATATCGTTCTGTAGACTACCAGGGTAGAATCTTTCATGAATAAATATATCGCTAACAGGCAAGCTACCATGCTCATACAACTGAAAAAAACCGGAATATGTTCTAAAATTAAGATATATCCTGAGGTTTGAAATTTTAAATGAAGAAATGAACTAGATAAGATAATCCCCGAGAGTTGAACTCTAATCCTATAAACCCGTCCCTCATTGGTCAACGCTTGAACATTGCACCAATAAGAAGCAAGAATTTTAGAATTTGACCATTCAGAGATCAGTAAACTGGCATCAGTTGACACATCAATCGAGTTAAAACTCTTTAATTCAAAATTGTTTGGTGATTGAGTTCTAAGTAATGCTCATTCAAAAGTTTCCGACTGTGGACACTTGTAAGCAAGTGTTATTATAGATGCTCCTAGCAAAAAAACTGATAAATCCTTCCCCAAATCAGTCATAGATTAAAGATTTGATTTGACAATCCGTCGATTAATGATAACGTCCTTGTTTGCTACCTTTATATCAACTGATTAATCAATACCCCCTGCCTGCTACCATCAGCTGATTAATCAATACCACCCGCCCCCGGCTGCCTGCTACCTCTATATCAGCTAGATCTTTAAATGCCCCCCCCCCCCGGCTGCCTGCTCCCTTTATATCAGCTGATTAATCAATACCTACCTGTCAGTTACCTCTATATTAGCTGATTAATCAATACCCTCTTGTCTGCTACCTCTATATCAGCTGATTAATCAATACCTTCTTGTCTGCTACCTCTATATCAGCTGATTAATCAATACCTTCTTGTCTGCTACCTCTATATCAGCTGATTAATCAATTTCCCCCCCCCCCTGCCTGCTACCTCTATATCAGCTGATTAATCAATACCCCCCGTCTGCTACCTCTATATCAGCTGATGCGTCCCAGTCTCCAACCCTGACGGTTAACTCCTCCGGGAATAGAGATTTAACGCAGTGCGCCGCGGTCACAATGTGGGAACCATCCAGAACTGCGCCTCCGCAAATATATCTAGTAACAAAATCGTTAAATTTTTTCCACAAAATCATTTCAATCAAGGCATGCTTTGCAGGTCAAATTGGTCAAGGAAACTGAAAGCAAAGTAAAATTTCTTAATAACCTAAAATTAATTATTGGATTTGTTTATCCATAGATTCAGGTTGCAAACAAATTTATGGAGGGTTTATAAAACGTCAGTTATAAAAAGCCGTTTCTTTAAATGATTTTAATCCCATCACTCCCATGAAATAGGAACTTTAAAATGGACGAAATAACTCCTCCTCTCTCCTCTTCCTCCTCCTCCTGGGGGGGGGGGGGGATAAGTTGAACTTCAGTTTCCAGAAACTAAAATTAATAAACATCTAGAAGTAGTTAACTATGTAGACTTAGTTGAACCATTGCTTAAGAACCACTTAAGCACAAGAAAAAGGTGTTAACTTAGTCTTCTCTACTTCTCATTGTTAATTAAGTTCTGATACTTACTCTCCAGGTTGACCGGTAGGTTTGTTGGTAAGAATTGCAGCATGCCAAGGATATTCACCAAACTCTACAATATCAACAATATTTGGAAACTTTAAAATTAATAATATTGACAAATTAATATCATTAGTATTTTTCTCTAGTATTTATTACTCTAAGAGCACATTAAAAATCAAGGAATATATGCAAGATTAGCTTAGGACAAAATCAAGGAATCATTTACAGGATTCAGGAATCATATATAGGATTCAGGAAGTCATTTATAGGATTCAGGAATCATTTTATAGGATTCAGGAGTCATTAATAGGATCCAGGAATCATTTATAGGGTTCAGCAATCATTTATAGAATTTAGGAATCATTTATAGGATTTAGGAATCATTTATAGGATTCAGGAATCATTTTTAGGATTTAGGAATCATTTATAGGGTTCAAGAATCATTTATAGAATTCAGGATTCAATAATAGAATTCAGGAATGATTTATGGGGTTCAGGAGTCATTTATAGGATCCAGGAATCATTTGTAGGGTTCAGCAATCATTTATAGAATTTAGGAATCATTTATAGGATTCAAGAATCATTTTTAGGATTTAGGAATCATTTATAGGGTTCAGGAATCATTTATAGAATTCAGGATTCACTAATAGAATTCAGGAATGATTTATGGGGTTCAGGAATCATTTTTAGGGTTCAGGAATCATTTATAGAATTCAGGATTCATTAATAGAATTCAGGAATCATTTATAGGGTTCAGGAATCATTTTTAGGGTTCAGGAATCATTTATAGAATTCAGGATTCATTAATAGGGTTCAGGAATCATTTGTAGAATTCAGGAATCATTTTATAGGGTTCAGGAATGATTTATATGGTTCAGTAATCATTTTTAGGATTCAGGAATCATTTTAAGGGTTCAGGAATCATTTCTAGAATTCAGGATTCATTAATAGAATTCAGGAATGATTTAGAGGGTTCAGGAATCATTTAAAGGGTTTAGGAAATAATCATTGGATTCAGGAATCATTTATATGATTTCAAAATTAATGATAGGGTTCAGGTATCATTTAGAGAATTCAGGAATATACAGGATTCAGGAATCATTTATAGGGTTTAGGAATCTTTTAAAGGGTTTAGGAATCTTTTAAAGGGTTTAGGAATTATTCTTAGGATTTAGACAACATTTAGAGAGTTCAGGAATCATGTATAGGTTTAAGAAATTAGTTTTAGGGTTCAAGAATTATGTATAGTGGTTATAAGAATCATTTTTAGGATTCAGGAATCATTCAAAGGATTTATGAATTATTTATCAGGTTCAGAATTTCAGAAATCATTTACAGAAATTATTTATAAGATTCAGGAATATAGCATTCAGAAATCATGAACAGGATATACGAACTATTTATAAGATTCATGAATCATTTGTAGGGTTAAGGAATCATTTAGCGGGTTCAAAAATTATTTATAGGGTTCAGAAATTATTTATAGAATTTCAGAATCATTTACTAGGATTTAGAAATCATTTATAGGGTTTCAGAACCATTTAAACAGTTCAGAAATCAGTTAAAGATACAAAAGATCCGTAAAAATTCACAAGAGTTCAGAAATCATTATTTAAATATTCAGAACAGATTCATGGCTCAAAACAAGATTCCAAAAGTTATAAAGATCATTCATATTTTTCAGAGCTGAAACTAGACAAATCTGTTTTTTTAAGTTTCTAAAAAGAATATTTGTGTATTCCTGTATCACTGTCTAGATCCTGCGAATTCCCCCGGCCCAGCATAGCGTTCCTAAACCGTACTCCACACGCAGGAGCAGTAGAGTGATGGTCGGGACCACCGCCTCCCTCTCCACCCACACCCCGGGGAGTAGCGACAGTAGGGAGTAGAGCAGGAGCATGGTTGTCGAACAGGAACCAGCCACCGAAACAGGAGCTGGTAAACAGGAGGAGAAGGATAAACAGCATTTTAGTCTTACAGTTTTTACACAGCTGTAACCTCAAATTATTTAGAGTACTCTGTACAGTTGTTTACAGTACATATTTTATTATGTACATAGACTGGAATGTATTCTGTAAACTTAGAAATTGTAATACTGAGTAGAAATGAGGTATGGAGGATAGGGATTACTGTAACGTATTGAGACTTTTATTAGCAATGTTGACCCATACAGCAACGATTGTAAATAAGAGTCGTAAATTTCCTTGAATGGTGTTATGGCGTGGGCCAAGCTTGTTAATCACTATTTACTGACAGCTATTTGTATACTCAAGCCTGCAATTTCTCAGCAGCATCAGAGCAGTCCTTTTTCGTCAAAGTTAAATGATCACACACTCACCTTAGTTTATATCACATTAGAAAATTGATACTGAAAAGTGCCAAGGAAACGTTTTTTGATTCTATCAAAAGAGTGTTCAACTTTACAAAGAAAGAAACGAAAGGAAAAAAATTCAGAGAATTTTTACAACTCACAAACTAAATGTTGGTGTTATCCTACAGGGTGTCCCAATAAACATGGGAATTGAGAGACGAATTGACAGTCGTCTTTGATTTCTGATATTTAATGCATGGCAAAGAAAGTATAAAAACAAGGCTTTACGTCTTACGAGCTTTTGTGTCTTAAAAATTTACGTGGATATTAAATATTAAGACGATTTTGATTTATTAAATAAACTTTCTCAAAATTTTGCCATTTCTCCGTCAATCTTAAAAATACAAAAATGGTAGACCACATTTTGAAATTCTCAAGACCAGGCGTTTTCGATATTAAATATTTAAAGTGGATTACTTCAATAATTGTGTTCAGAAAAAATACCGCATGGATCGACGACAATAAAAGAGTCGTCACTGAATTGGCCCAATTTATTGGGACACCCTGTACAAAAAAATACTGATGGTTGTGCAAATTATGGTTTAGTTGAATTAATGTAATTTCAATATGAAAGAGTGAAAGAGTACAAATAAAAAATACATTTTAAAGACTTGAACCCCCCCCCCCCTCACCTTCTCTCCTCCCCCTGTTCCCCTCCCTTTTGATCCCGCTGTTACCATTTAACTTTAATTTGGAATTACTGAATTAAATTGCCGCTGATTCTAGAAAATATATCAAGTTTCAAAGATTAATGATTGTTAAAAAATATATAGGTTAATTTTACAGTTCGGCAATCTTTCGAAAACATGGTTGGTCAACTCGATATCTATAATTTTAAATTTAAGAATTAATAAACAAATTAATTCTTGTTCTTTTTTATCTTTATTTAGGTATATAACTTGATTCATAAGTAAAAATATTTAAGCCAAGAAATTTAAATGAGTAAGTTAATTCTTGCGTAAGAAAAGAAGTTAATAATTGAAATATAGATTTAAAGGTAGTATTCGCGAAAATTGAAAGGGGGTATAGGCTTACGGCGAAAAATAACCACTTTTGATTGCTACTAATCTTACTTCTATCTGTTCCGTAAGCCTATGCCTCCTTTAATTTTTTGTGAACACTCTCTTTAAGTTACCAAGAATCACTAATAATCCCTTTAAGTTACCAAGAATCACGAATGATCCCTTTAAGTTAGCAAGAATCATGAATGATCCCTTTAAGTTACCAAGAATCACGAATGATCACTTTAAGTTACCAAGAATCACGAATGATCCCTTTTAAGTTACCAAGAATCACGAATGATCTCATTAAGTTACCAAGAATCACGAATGATTTCTTTAAGTTACCAAAATCACGAATGATACCCGGATATGAGAAAGGAGCTAGGTAAATAATCATTATAACTTGGTAACATTTGTTTATGATCTGTGTAATCTATAGATATTTAGAAATTTTGATTTTTCTTTGGTTCAACATTTGTATAAACAACTTTTCTTAATAGCAGTTTTTATCTTTGCCTTTAAAAAATATATCCCGCAGAAGACTATCCAAATTCCCCCTGGTAGAGTGGGACGAAACGCCTCGAATTCCTGAGAAGAAACCCCAGTTAATAAATGTACCACCCAGTATATTTGAATGTTAACCGCGTCTAATATTATGTTTGTGTAGTTGAGTGGGTGTGCATAATGCCTAATATTTCTTCCAGAAGGGCGGGGCCTTACATAGTCCTTGTAATTCAGGGGCTTTAAAACATTGGGGGGAGGGCTAAACATAGTCCTTGTAATTCAGGGGCTTTAAAACATAGGGGATGCTATACATAGTCCTTGTAATTCAGGGACTTTGAAACATAGGGGGGTCTCTACATAGTCCTTGTAATTCAGGGGCTTTAAAACATTGGGGGGGGGGGGCTATACATATTTCTTGTAAATCATGGGTTTTTATAACAATAAGGAAGCCATTAGAAAACTATACCTACGGAAGAATACATAAGTTAACCTTTGGATCGTCACATTTTAAGAATTTCCGGTCGTCTTTACAGTCTTATCCTTTGTAGGTAACCCTGTCGGTGTTCCTAAGAATTAATGAATTGGTTAAGATTTACACAAGATAGATAAATGATTAAATTAAATGAATAATATCTCCAATGAATGAATTTGTAATTTGCATACTTTCAAAATCAAACAAAGCTCCCCAAGCAAAGAGATGACAAAAGAAATGAAGACCTCCTAGATACGAGTTTATCCCATCCCTACACCCTCCTTGAACCCTCTTTACTATATTATCCAGCTCTACCCTATATGAAGGTGTGTGTGTGGTATATTTAAACCCTGATTAAGTCTAAACCTAAATATCAGTTGTATCTACATTAATGAGAAGTTAAAACATTATATAATCCTGTATTTATAATTTATAGACAGGGTGTACAGAAACCTTTTTTACGTTTATTTTTCAAATTAAAACAATATGATTAAAAATAAAATAGATGATGGTTGAAGCAATTTTAAATTTATTTACTCAGGGCATGGACAGAAAATAAATAATAAAGGTTTCCAAGATTTAGTCTAATGTTTATTTGCAGGGCGTGAAAAAGCTAAATTGTGTAAATTTATGTAATATTATTGGTACACCCTGTATCAACCTAGGTCTGTCAAGGGTTCAAGAGTTCAGAGGTGAACGTTTAATCCCAAAAATAGTTTCTTTAAGTTCCACATCTTATCAAAGTATCTGTAGAAATTTGACCTTTAACTTAAGATTAATAACCCCCCCCCCCACCTCCCCTACAACCCACTCCCCACCCCTAGTACCCCAATCCCCTCATCTAGCTCCAATTCTTAACTTCATGAAGACCTCCTGAGTCTTCCGTCCTAAATAAGAGAATTTCACTAAAAATATAACGGAATTGGATCTTAAATTCTTTTTAAGGGGAGTGACCGGCAATTTATGGTAGCTGAACTGAGTATTGCGGAGAAATTTTGTAGGATTCATTTTAGATATACAAACTGTTTTGATGATGTATAATTACTGAGTTAAGGAGCAAAGTCGACTTTCAAAATCATCCATTTGGGTGGCTATGTTTGAAAATTGATTTTTTTTAAATTATTAAATAACGACGACAAGAATGTTAAAAAATTCTATAGTAAACTAATTAGATGTTTAGGGACATATTTCTCAGTTGAAATTTTCTCGATAAATCAATGTTAGAATCAATTATTTCTTTTTCGTCATTATATTGAATTTCTTAAACATTATGAATTTGTCGCAGATTTCATCAAATTCTCCAAATGCCGTCTTTTCAATAAAAATTCCAGGAAATCTACAGAAAATGTTTGTGAATAATGAGACGTTACAGAAACCAATAACTAAATAAGATTTTTTTTCGATGATAATAGTTAATTTTATTTTCTCAACCTTTTCCTCAACAACTAATTAGTTTACTGTAGAATTTGTAATACATTTTTCGTCGTTGTTATTGAATACTTTTTTTTAAACCGATTATCAAAATCATCCCTAAAAAATAAACATTTTATGAGGATTTTAAAGATTGAATTTGCGCTCTTGCTGAACAAATATGCACAGTAAAACGTCTCATAGGTTTCAAATAATTCCTAAAAAATGTCTCCCCATTCTCAGTTCAACTACTAAACATTGGCGGTCACGCCCTTTAAACCACAATCTTAAGGTCAAATATGGTGCTCTGCATGAAATAAAATTGTGATGTTCTTAAGTTGACCTAACAATAAAATATGCTAAATGAACCAGAATGTACGTTCTCTGAAGTCTGAAGTTTTATAGACAACCCTGCATATCCCTGAAAGTACAATAACTAACCCTGCTATCCTGTAGTCTGGAAGAACTAGTATTTTTTAACCTTTTTATATTAGATTTTAACAATATTGTAATAGATAATGGTCCTAGCATAGCGCTGCGGCTAGGACAGGCTAGGGGGGCTGAGGCCACATGATCAATTATACAAAATGTACAAAATTTTTAGGAGGGGGGGGGTCCAAAAATCGTTTTCTAGGAAATTACCAGTATAACCAAGAATCTATCCCTGCTATCCTATAGTCTAAAAGAACTTGTTTACACATGAAAGGGCTATATTTATCCCTGCTATCCTGTAGTCTGGAAGGACTAGTATAACCATGAAAGGACTATATCTATCCCTGCTATCCTGTAGTCTGGAAGGACTAGTATAACCAAGAAACTATCCCTGCTATCCTGTAGTCTGTAAGGACTAGTTTACACATGAAAGGACTATATCTATCCCTGCTATCCCGTAGTCTAGAAGGACTAGTATACACATGAAAGGACTATATCTATCCCTGCTATCCCGTAGTCTAGAAGGACTAGTATACACATGAAAGGACTATATCTATCCCTGCTATCCTATAGTCTAGAAGTGTACCTCTAGGCTGTATATTTGAATATTTAATGTCACCACTAGATATCATTCTAGCTGATTAAACATAATCATATTCTATCATGGGATGATGCAACAAATAAATGTAAACACAACTTCGGAGACTGCAAAGTTCTAAAAATGATTATAATTGCATCGACTTATTCTTAGCTGTTCAGATTTGAAAAATCGGGTTAACATTATAATTGCATCATCTTCCAATCTTGGGAGCATAGCTTTTTGGTTTCGTTTATGACATAGATATGGAAATTGCCAAATCAAATTTGAATTTTTCTATTTTGATTTTTAGGCAAAATTGGGTTTACATTCTAGTCATTATAATTCAATCATTGAACCTAACCAATACTTATGTATAGATAGATATATTGAAACCATATATTTATGTCTAGCGATCTATCTCTTTATTTTATTTGCCCATTTTATTGTGGGGGGAGGGAAAAGTTTATAATTATTTTTACATTTTTTTGTTAAGAATGAAGAATGTTTTTAGACCAGGAGGAGGAATTCTTTTTTTGTCAGATTATTTTTGAACAAACTTTGAACCATTGTAAAAATATGAACATCAAAAATTATACATTCAGCAGCAAATATTTAGTCTTATTTTCATACAGCTGGGTGAAAGCAAAGTTATTTAGTAGACAAAAGAATATATTTTATTTAAATAGTTCCATTTTCTTTTTTGAATAAAAAGTAGAAAAAATAGATTAATACTTTTAAAATGATAAATGAAATTAAGGCATATTGCACAGCACAGTATCAAAAAAAGTATTTATTTATAATTTGCGGAAAAATTCTTTATTTTTGACCTTGTCGTTTCTAATTTAAATGTAAAAGCAAAAATTTTAAATTTTGACGAATTAATTTTTGTTTTTAATGAATTATCTTATAGATATAAAATATAATTTAAGGGAAAGATTGTATAGCGTCACCCTGTAATACAAAAGCGTAATTTTTTTTACTATTTAAAATATTTTAATAGTGAGACCCCTGTAGAACAATGAGACCCCTGAACTAAACACCCCTGTAGAACAATGAGACCCCCTGAACTAAACACCCCTGTAGAACAATGAGACCGTCTGAACTAAACACCCCTGTAGAACAATGAAACCCCTTGAACTGAACACCCCTGTAGAACAATGAGACCCCTGAACTAAACACCCCTGTAGAACAATGAGACCCCCTACAGCTTGAATCAGATCAACATGAACATTGTATTGAAAAACCATTACCACAGATTGGATCAATTTCAAAACTGCCATTATCAATACATTTTAAGAAAGTGGACTCAGAGATTACACAGATATGTTAAAAAGTATATTAGTACAAACTTAATAATCTTTAATTACTATCATTCCCGTACATGATCCACATGAAATAGAGCCTAATGAAGGGCGAAGGATTATAAACGTATACGTTTTCAAAATAAAATATTACAAATATTCAAGAAAAAATTTATGAACTTGTCTGTCCTATCTGTGTTTTCCATGCAAGTTTAGAATGTTTTCACTTCTGTAAACAAAACTTAAAACCCGGTGCAAAAAGATTTTACAGTTAATAAAACAATTCCAAGAGAATTAGTAAATTACTACGATAAATCGGGGTTCTCGCCAAATTAGAATTTTAAAAGACATTTAACACTCAAACATTTAATCATTGTAAAATGAATAATTTAATCAACGCCCTGTCATGCAACCGTTTTCTTTGAAATACAATTTAAACCGAATATGTTTTGTTTGCAATTCTTAATGAGATCGCTTTCACTCAATCAAAATTTGTTTCCTGCAATTATGAAACCATCCATCTTGGTTTAGAAAATTCTCAGCGGCGCTGCGCAAGAAACGCGGCAAAAATCCGGTTGATGAATTGTCGTTCATGTCAATACTTAATCAAATGTGCCATTAACCCTTTCTCTTTACATCATATCTATAAGAGCGTAATCATAAATGTACTTTAAAAAAAGTTTTTACCATAATTATGTAGCTTCAACAATTAGAACACGAGGTTTAAGTTTAATATCCTCTGAATATGATACAGTGTGCCTTTATAAACTAGAGAACGAAGAAATGGCTTGAAAATCGTCTTGTTCTACATTTATAATAAGCAACACGTTTTTCTCAGATTTGATAATTTGACTAAAAGAAACAAAACTATAAAGGAGCTACGAAGGACTTTGACTTTTTCTTTATGTTTCTTATCTAGATTGGAGGAGACAGCAAAAGTGCATTATTTTATGAGCTTTGAAAATGTTATCCCTTACAAAAATGTATGTAACACTAAATCGATCGCATTCAATTAAAAAAAATCATAAAACTAATGGCAATAGTTCTTTAAAAAGAATTCTTTCGTTCTCATTTATGTTAGATCTAAAATGCATTTTGGCCTGCATATTGTACAGTGCACAAGACGGAAGAAAAATGGTTCATATTTAACAGTGCAGAGTGTATTTAATTAATGTTTTTAACAAATAGTACCTGTATACAATTCAATAAGAAAAGTTTACATATTTAAAGAAGCATTTTTGTATTTATTTTTACGCGCAATATCTTACAACTATGTACATTGTACTGTACATTGTTACCCTATTAAGTATGTTAGCAATTAAAGAGGACCAAGTCACAATCTGAAGGTTAAATTCGGTTTTATGCATTAAACATCACATTTTTAATATAATAAAAATTATGTACCAAAACAAATAAATATATTGGTCATATTATTTATTCATTAATTTATTTAAAAATCTACACCTTGTGTTATCATGTGCGTTAGATAATCTAATATACTACAATTGTTTATAAATCCTCGACATTTTCATTTCTATTTCTTATTTAAATTATGATTGTTTAAAGGGACTGTAAAGGAAAAATGAAAGGGGGTATAGACTGAAACCTCAGATTCTCAGGAGTTGATTGAGACATAAAAGACATCTATCTGATGTTCCTGTCTCGAGAAGTAAGATTTTGTTTAAAATTCGTAGTATTAAACAGATCATATTCAACAAATACGCAACCAATCTAAAATACAACGATATCCCAGAGGAGCCTGAGAAACTCAAGTTTACTGCTATTATTATTTGAATTTAATAATTTTCATTTTTAATAGAAATAATTGATATATATTATTTATGCGTCCGGAACATGTCACGTTTTGGTATAATTTTGACACAGTTTTTTGTCAATTTCTCGAGACAGGAACATCAGATAGACGTCTTATCGTTCAGTTCCTGAGATTCTCAGGTTTCAACCTATACCCCCTTTCATTTTTCCTTTACAGTCCCATTAAGTTGTTTTCTGAATTTTATAGTCTATTTTAAAAGTTAGATGTAGTGTAGATTTTATAATTTGTAATTTATAACTAAAATAAATGTATACGTATACATCACTTTCTATTTATGTGTGTAAGTGGGCCTAACTATCTACCTATTTGTATACATGCGTGTATCACACTATATATCTATTTGTATACATGTACCACACTATCTATCGATTTGTATATGTGAACCATATTATATATATGTTTGTATACTTGAACCACACTATCTATCTATTTGAATAAGTGAGCCAAGCTATCTACCTATTTGTATAGGTGAACCACACTATCTATCTATCTTAGTTCTACATATATTGGTATACGTGAACCACACTATCTACCAATCTATCTTAGTTCTACACATATTGGTATACGTGAACCACACTATCTATCTATCTTTTTTCTACACATATTGGTATACGTAAACCACACTATCTACCAATCTATCTTAGTTCTACACATATTGGTATACGTGTACCACACTATTTATCTATCTATCTAGTATAGGGTATCGTGACTGTGAACATTATGGAGCTAATTTCAATTCTAGAACAATTTATCAGACTTGATTCTTATTCAATTTATTTACAGAATTCACATTTAATGAAGAATAATTGCATTTAAACCTTTCATCTGTAACATTATATCCTATATATCCTATATATCCTATATATCCTATATATCCTATATATCCTATATATCCTATATATCCTATATATCCTATATATCCTATATATC
>NW_019396221.1:29307-37876 GCF_000591075.1 Eurytemora carolleeae
CCCCCCCCCATATACACTCTTAATATATTGATTTCTGTAATAAATCTAGTTTCCAAGATTATATCGGGAAACAAAACTAAAAATTTGCAAGCCAACATCTTTAAAAATGGAAATACCAAAGTTAATAAAAAATTAAGTAAAAGAAAGAAAGGGTATAAAGGAAGTAAACTCATGGTAAACAGGAAGAACTAAAAAGTTTAGAAGAAATGGGGAGAGGCTGCAATGAAATAATAAACTACAAATAAAATTTTAAAAACCTACAAATATGCTTTTAATATTTATAAAACAGTGTTGGGAATTTTGAACCTCATCCATTATTGACCATTCAAAGCTTTTCAAAGTACCGTTGCCAATTAAATAAAAGAGTCACATAAAAATATGTCTCCAGTATATTTTGACAGTTAATGAAAGGTTAGGATAGATTTCTTTGAGAATTCAACAGAACCAAGATGAAGAGAGAAAGAGAGTAGGGATGCGGGGGAGGAGGGTTACATACAACTTGTTGTTCATTTCAACCCGTATAGGATCTCACCAGGATCCAGGATCATTAATAACCTCTGCTCCTGGTACTCCTGGATACTGATGATACTTGAGTAAAAGACAAATAGATCTAAGGGAGAGGAGCCAGGACATGGTTCAGGATCCAGGCATAGAAACTAGGACAGGGTTCAGGATCCAGGGATAGAAACTAGGACAGGGTTCAGTTTCCAGGGATAGAAACTAGGACAGGATTCAGGATCCAGAGATAGGAACCAGGACAGGTTTCAGGATCCAGGGATGGGAACCAGGAAAGGGTTCAGGATCCAGTGATAGGAACCAGGACAGGGTTCAGAATCCAGGGATAGGAACCAGGACAGGGTTCGGGATCCCGGGATAGGAACCAGGACGGGTTCAGGATCCAGGGTTAGGAACCAGGAAAGGATTCAGCATCCAGGGATAGGAACTAGGAAAGGGTTCAGGATCCAGGGATAGGAACCAGGACAGGGTTCAGGATCCAGGGATAGGAACCAGGACAGGGTTCAGGATACAGGGATAGGAACTAGGACAAGGTTCAGGATCAAGGGATAGGAACTAAGACAGGGTTCAGTATCCAGGGATAGGAACCAGGACGGGTTCAAGATCCAGGGATAGAAACTAGGACAGGGTTCAGAGACTAGGGATAGGAACTAGAACAGGGTTCAGAATCCAGAGATAGTAACTAGGAAATGGTTCAGGATCCCGGGATAGGAACCAGGACGGGTTCTTGATCCAGGGATAGGAACCAGGAAAGGGTTCAGGATCCAAGGATAGGAACTAGGAAAGGGTTCAGGATCCAGAGATAGGAACCAGGACAGGGTTCAGAATACAGGGATAGGAACTAGGACAAGGTTCAGAATCCAGGGATAGGAACTAAGACAGGGTTCAGTATTCAGGGATAGGAACCCGGACGGATTCAAGATCCAGGGATGGGAACTAGGACAGGGTTCAGAGACTAGGGATAGGAACCAGAACAGACTTCAAGATCCAGTGATAGGAACTAGGACAGGGTTCAGAATCAAGGGATAGGAACTAGGACAGAAATCAGAATCCAGGGATAAGAGTTAGGACAGGGTCCATAATCCAGGGATAGAAAATAGGACGGGGTTCAGGATCCAGGGATAGGAACCAGTACAGAGTTCAGGATCCAGAGATACGAACTAGGACAGGGTTCAGGATCCAAAGATAGGAGCTAGGACAGGGTTCAGGATCCAGAGATAGGAACTAGGACAGGGTTCAGGATCCAGAGATAGGAACTCGGACAGGGTTCAAAATCCAGGGATAGGAACCAGGACAGGGTTCAATTCCAGGGATAGGAACCAGGACAGGGTTCAGGATCCAGGGATAGGAAAGGAACCATGGTTTCATTATTAACTTTTAAGAGCAAAGGAATTGAGTCTTTGCCACAAATCCCAATTTTCCAATACCTATATCTCTAAAACTAGATGGCGTAAACCTTTGATATTTCAAACTTTGATTATTTGATCTATCAGAATTCATAGTTTAAAATATGAAAGGTCATACGACATTGGGTTGTAGAGATAAAGGATCAGCGTTTGTGGCAATGACTCAATTCCTTTAATACAAAACATGGGAATCTAGTGACAATGGATGAAAGAATACTAATCGAAGCTAGCTTGCAAGATTCTATTGGGATCACATACATATGATTCTAAAATGTTAGGTAAACAGGGAAGAGCATTGGGAAGGGATTTATAAATTACTAGCTTTATGTTCATTAAAAAATTAACTTTTTAAAAAGTTTGAACATAGGTCTAGAACTTGAATCTTTAATAATTATTCATCCTGCATTTTTAATTGTTTTTATCTTCTTGTAATTATTATAAAATCATTTGCAACATTTATACAACTTAAAGGGACTGAAAGCGTTATTTTAAGTGACCCTCCATGCAAAGATCACAATGCCATATTCACAACGGTACCCTTGAACCCTTTATCTGATTGCCATCTTTCCACGAAGGGTCACTTGGAATTATGTTTACAGTCTCTTTAATAACTTCAAGTTTGTTTTAGATAAAGTATTGATGTTCAGAGCTTGGTTTAAATTCTCCATTTTCTAAATCTGTTTTGATAATTCGTTAATTTGAACCTAGGTTCATAAACCGTTAATTTAATCCCTAGCTGGTGATGAGATATGAAGTCTTTATAAGAAAACAAAATAAAACTTTAATCCAAAACAAAAACTTTAAACAGGGGTGATTTACAAAGAATTTTTCTCTTTTGAGAATATTTTGTTTATACCTTTACTTCGAAATTAAGTTTTTACTTTTTATAAAATGATTAATTTAAAGTTTTCTGATGAATATATATATCCCGGTATGGTTTGACCCCTGGTCCCTGGTAAAAAGTTAATTATGTGAGGTGGACGAGAGAAAGGAAAAAGTTGACGAGGGCCGGATAAAATCGTCCCAACGCATTTAAAAATCTGCTAAAGTAGAACGGGGCAATAATATAAAGCTCAGATTAATAATTACAGGGTAAGAAAGTTCCAACCCGGGTTTTGTCGTAGACCTAACACAAAGACCAATTTAATTATGGAGATTACAAATCAATAAAATGCTAAACTGAGTGTCAGGTTTGGGACGAAGCAACAAACTTAATCTCTATTTATATATTTTATTTAAAGTAGAGTAGAAAAAACATCAGAATACTGGTGTCCTATTTATGCTTGAACTGCATGCATATCCAAGGACAACCCCCTATACTTTAATTTTTTTCCATGGTCCTGTTTCCTATTCTTGAATAATGTATCCAAGAACGGATGTCCTATCCTTGAATAATGTATCCATGGACTGATGTCCTATCCTTGAATTGTGTATCCATGCAGTATGGACTGATGTCCTATCCTTGAATTATGTTTCCAAGAACTGATGTTCTATTCTTTAATTGTGTATCCCAAGGACTGATGTCCTATTCTTTAATTGTGTATCCCAAGGACTGATGTCCTATTCTTTAATTGTGTATCCATGGAGAATGGACTGATGTCCTATCCTTGAATTGTGTATCCAAGGACTGATGTTCTATCCTGGCATTTTGTATCTCCATGTTGATCAGTTACTTGATTAGAGTTTAAGTATCTCCACCTATCTCCAGGTTTAAGTATATCTCCCCCCCCCTACTCTATGGTATACCCGGAGAAGATATAAATGTTAATTTTCAACTAAACCCTGGATAATTGTATCATTAGCACAAACTGCAGGAGATCATGCTATTCTCAGATTTCTAGAATTCTTTAAATTCTGGGTAATTTTCCAATATTAGAACACGAATATGCTAGATAATGAAGTTGTTAAAGCTACATGGAGTTCAACCTAGGATATATATCAAATCAGTTAAAGCTAAAACATTGGGTAAGAGTTCAAACAAGAACTAGAATTCGTATTAAACATTTTCAAACCCATATTTTAACTTTAATGCTGCACTAATTACGTTTCCTAAATACAGAAAAAAGTTAAAGTATACTGAACAAGTAATCCCACACTTGCAACGCAGGCGAGGTCAGACGGGTTCTAATCAAAATCTGCTATAAAAAATATAGAAACAAAAATTAATTTTACTCGTGAATTTTTAAAAAATGAGACCTCATTTAAACCTGGGACCCCCTTTTATATGTTGGATTCCTTGATTAACTGCTCCAGCCTATGATCTATGATAATGTTCAAGTCTGCCACAAATTATGCAAGAATGTAAACTAAGGCTTAATTAGGCAGTATTAGGGCAGCGCTATAACCAGCTTGCTACTAATGAACTGTCTATTGTCCAATCATGGATACACTAACATAGGATAGGGCTTAGAGATGGGGTCTTTAAAAAAACACTGAACTAAAATTGGTTTCTAAAAGACGAATTTTAGCGTTAATCTATTTTAAATTAAAAATAAATAATGACAAATATTTACAACGAACTATTTTACAGGGAAGTAACGGGAATTTTACAGCACCAATGGTTCGAAAGACCAATTTTGCCTACAAAACATCCTAAACGTAGAGAACTTTTTCACAAAATCTTCGCAGAGTGGTAGATTAAGTTTCTTAATTGTCCCAAGGAACGTTAAGTAACTTAACATCCCGCTGTTGGAGGAATTATGGGTCGGTAATGTTGGTCCAAAAGGTGGTGAAAAAAAGAACTTGTAATTTAACCATTGGCAAATGAAGGTTTCACTATTGCAGAAATAGACCTCAGGTTTTAAAATAAATTTCGATATATTTTTGTTTCCTCTTCAGTCCTCTCAAAACTGATTAATTGCCAAGTAATTGAAAAATTGATTTTTTAAATGGTCTAGAAATTTAAACCATGTACATTATTTTCCTTTGGAAGAAAAAATATTCAATGCTAAAGAGGCTGCTTGCTGTTTTCAACTGAACATCCATTTTAAGAGGGGGCGTGCCCGCCCAATTCAAAGCAAACCCTTTAAAGACTCATCTGATCAATAATATGGAGGATATCGTCTTTTTTCCATCCTGAGCAGAGTTCAATTCTGAATATTTCCCCAATGCTTGATCCCCCAATTAAAGTTATCCCTTATGATATTGGCCATGACGGGAGATCGTCGAAGAATTAATCTACGTCGTACACTGCAAAAGATGGAGATCAATCAATGCATGATTCTTAGATTTAAAACAAAATATTTTTGACTTCTTAGAATCGATTTTTTTTGTAAACTTTTTGATTGACATTTTTCAAGTGCAGGGTAATACAGTCCCAAATAAGAGATAGTTGTTTTTTCTTCAGAGGAATTTAAAAAATAAGGAAAAATTGGAAGAGTTGCAGAGCTCAGCATATTTTGGTTACAGTTTGCAATTTTATCTAAGCTCCGGGCTTCAGTTTAGTTGTTTACAATGATTCCATAGGATTCATTATTTTTTATCATTGTCTGAAAATAAAGTTTATGTTTCATTATTAAAAGCTTGGTAGAAAAACAGTCAAATATATATATATATCTACTATTTCCTGTCGAGTACTGAGATTTAATAAGATAGTAAACACGTACTCCTGGAAAATTGATAAAATTGGTCTGATCACGTGGTACTATGCTGCTAGAGCCACAATCACGGGTAATTGGGCTTGATTGCTGCTGAGGGCTCTAATCAGGCCAATAATGCCTTGAAAGCCGGAAATTAAGTTTTGTTTTTACTTCGGCACAATGCTAGGTGTTAAATGAAGGGGCCACTGCCTGCAGATTTTATAAATTTTGCGGCATTGCCAGCAAGAAGAAACCAATATGGCGGACTGTCAAAAAAACAGAAAGTGGAATGTATCTTCAGATAAGAAGAAGGAGAGACTTTCAATGTAAATTCAAGTGACCCCTCAATCATAGAGTTGCATGCACGATTGACATCGAGACCCTTCACATCTAACAAATATCTTAGTTTCTTTCAAAATACTTATAACTGACTTATTACAAGTGTATTTTTGGCGTAAACATCATTGTTAATAATTTATTATTAATATTATGAAGAAGTACTTTTAATAGTTGCCAAAATTTCGATTTATGACTGTTTAAAACTTCAAACTTTACCTAGATATTTCAAAGTCATTGTTTCCAGAAATCTGTCATATAATTCTTAATTTGAAAACTTTAATATATTAAATATGTTTTCTACAAATTGTTCTTTGTTTTCCTTAAATTCTATTTTACCAAATTCTACCCCCACTCCAGAAATACAGTCTAACAGACAGTCTGATAAACAGATAGACAGAGGAACAATTTGACAGACAGATATAGAAGCAAAGAGATATACAGACAGACGAATAAACAGACAAACAGACAGACAGTGAGACAACAAAGCTAGTGTAAGATAAACGTGACAACTAGTTTGCTTGGCTAGAGTTAACAATTGTTTATGAGTTCGCTAGGTTCTACAAAACCTGCTGTAATTCAGAACAATTACAGTTTCCTACTCAAATATTTCACCCTGGAACAAAAAGATTGAATGAAAACTTTCTTTTCTTAAACCTTGCTTTAACCCACCCTTTGTGTTACCTTTAACCAAACCTTGTAGTTAACCTTAACCCAACCTTGGAGTTTAACCTTAACCAACCCTGGAGTTTAACTTTAACCAACACTGGAGTTAAACCTTAACCAACCCTGGAGTTTAACCTTAACCAACCCTGGAGTTTAATTGTAACCAACACTGGAGTAAACCTTAACCAACCCTGGAGTTTAACCTTAACCAACCCTGGAGTTTAACTTTAACCAACCTTGTAGTTAACCTTAACCCAACCCTGGAGTTTAACCTTAACCAACCCTGGAGTTTAACTTTAACCAACACTGGAGTTAAACCTTAACCAACCCTGGAGTTTAACCTTAACCAACCCTGGAGTTTAACTTTAACCCAACCCTTGAGTTTAACTTTAACCAACACTGGAGTTTAACTTTAACCCAACCATGGAGTTTAACTTTAACCCAGCCCTGGAGTTTAACTTTAACCGACACTGGAGTTTAACTTTAACCCATTCTCGGAGTTTAACTTTAACCCAGCCTTGGAGTTTAGCTTAACCCAACCCTGGAGTCTAACTTTAACCAATACTGGAGTTTAACTTTAACCCAACCCTTGAGTTCAACTTTAACCCAACCCTTGAGTTCAACTTTAACCCAACCCTGAAGTTTAACTTTAACCCAGCCGTGGAGTTTAACTTTAACACAAGCCTGGAGTCTAACTTTAACCCAACCGTGGAGTTTAACTTTAACCCAACCCTGCAGTTTAACTTTAACCCAACCGTGGAGTTTAACTTTAACACAAGCCTGGAGTCTAACTTTACCCAACCGTGGAGTTTAACTTTAACCCAACCCTGCAGTTTAACTTTAACCCAACCGTGGAGTTTAGCTTTAACCCAACCCTGGAGTTTAACTTTAACCAACCCTGGAGTTTAACTTTAACACAAGCCTGAAGTTTAACTTAAACCAACCCTGGAGTTTAACTTTAACCAACCCTGGAGTCTAACTTTAACCCAACCCTGGAGTCAAACTTTAACCCAATACTGTAGTGTAACTTTAGCCAAGACTTGAGTTAACTTTAGCCCAATCCTGGATTTCAACTCAGCTCAATAATGTTCTCATGGCTACAGAAACCTTAAAGAAAAAGAAAATCATGTCCGCTTAACACGCGCAGAACATTTTTTATGATTTTAAAAATTTATTTTTAAGAGAGTTTGTTGACCCTACAATGTAAACAAGCCTATTTACTGCATTGTGTTTGTAAAGTGTAGAAACATTAAGTAGGAGCATTGAATGGAAGGTAGTTTGTGTAATAGATAGATAATCGGGTTGTATGGATGTATCGAGATCATTATCGATAAATTTTTCGGAAAACATCAATCGAAAATCTTAAACCTGGGTTGTATGTGATATTGAATAAATTCGAAATTCAGAAATAGTTGAAATCGTTTAATCCCTAGCTCCCCTGCTAATCCTAGGTTTCAATAGATCTTGTTAATTGAGGCGGGATTAAAGTGTGAAAATAACAGATTTTCTGCGCTACCAACACGACAGGGACGAATACAAACCAAACTTGCAGCAGCCATTTTCCTTTTAAAATACTTGATAACTAATTAATCATAAAATTTGAGAAAGTGTATTTAGATTTGGTAGAAGTGGAGGGGAAATTGGGGTTTAGGTGAGTACAGGAAATAAGGTAAAATTATACAAACTCAACAAGTAGTTAAAATTGATTTGCAGAGAGAGAACAGGGAGAAGGAGGGAGAGGAGGAGGGAAAAAGAGAACAGGGAGAAGAAGGGAGAAGGAGAAGGGAAAGAGAGAATAGGGAGAAGGAGGGAGAAGGAGGAGGGAAAGAGAGAGGGAGAACAGAGAGAAGGAGGGAGAGGAGGAGGGAAAGAGAGAGGGTTAACAAGGAAGGAAAAAGATGGAGAAGAATATATGGATGACGATAACGGAGGAGAAGGATAAAATCCGGGATAAATCAAGTTTATTTTAATATTTACATACGTTCCATGAGCAAAGTGTATGTTTTCACTGTTAGTTTCTCTTCGGTTAACCGAGTAATATAGATTAGGTTGGTATGCCGGGGGGGG
>NW_019396221.1:38034-52111 GCF_000591075.1 Eurytemora carolleeae
AACTATCAATGCCAAACAAATGGGCATAATCCCGTTTGCTATCAATGTCAATACGGACACAAGCTTGTGAACTATCAATGCCAAACCAATGGGCATAATCCCGTTAGCTATCAATGTCTACCCCGACACAATCTTGTGAACTATCAATGCCAAACAAATGGGCATAATCCCGTTTGCTATCAATGTCAATACGGACACCAGGAATATGTTATTCATACTTGATTTTATAAATAGGAATATGTTATTCATACTTGGTTTTATGAACAGGAATATGTTATTCATACTTGATCAGACAACACTATGAAGGGTGCTGCTATGAATCAGACAATACCATCTTTGCGTGGAAATTCAATTAAAATTACGCTTACAGTCTCTTTACAACAGAAGTTGAAGTATAAAAACCAGTTGTTGGTTATGCATAATTTCAGATCTTCAAGCTCTTTTTTGCACTTTACACTTTGCAATCAAAATTAAAAAAGCATGATATGAGCATGACTCCAAATTTTGAACTAATCACAAATTCACATATTATCTCCTAAGAATAAAGGAATCTCTGCAAAATATACCCAAATGATGACGGAAATGTATGCTCTTGAACAAATGTGGATTTCCATGCCTTATTCTGAACATATCACAGTTTTCAATACAATTTGTTGAATCAATATGCATTACTTTAATTTCCGACCCTTATTCTGAATTTTCTGACCTTTAGTACCTTTTTCATTGATCACAGTTTAAAATCATGTGTATTGCGGCTAGCTCCAAATTCCGAGCCTATGTCTACCCAAATCATGACTTCCGAATTCCGAGCCTAATTTTGAACAGTATTGCAATACTAAATTGAATTACTTGCTTCTAGCAGTTTGTGGATACCAGAGTATACATTATAGAAACCAACCTGACCAAACTTAACAATAAAACAAACCTGAGTTTATACATGTATATCCGAACTCTATTCTTTCAGGTATAAAGTCACAAATACTTTTTCAAGGAATATATATTACCAGTCTTCCAGGGCACTTCACGCCCATCTTTAACTTCAAATTGTTGCCCTGTTATCGCGTTTTTTCGTGGATTTTGAAAAAAAAACTTTTGGAAGGTAAATATTTTTCAATTCTAACCATCAATAAACCTTCCAACTCTAGGGTCATGAGAGGTCCCACAAAAAGTTTGGGCCCGATCGGTTCAAAAGTTTTGTCGTTTTTCGGTTACAAACAAACAGATAAGCAAAGTATATATATAGATGGGTAGGGAGGATAGGGTTTGTTTACACATTTAAGTTTTAACTGCAGCGCATCATTTAACTGCTTTTCTTAAAATAGTAACTAAGTTTTTTTTTTTAAATTAACTGTTTTTTTGCCATCCAAATACGTTACTGTGAGTCTGCGGAAACAAAATTAAAAAATAAACAAGTTTTCTGACAAAAAGATCAAGAATGTCCTCTTTACAGATTTTTTAACGTCTGATTTGTTTAGAATATGTTGCAGAAGAATTGAGTTTCTGTCACAAATTCAAATTTTCTAATCCCAATATCTTTGTAACCTGATAGTGTAAACCTTTGAGATTTCAAACTTAGATTATTTTATTTAGCAGAATTCATAGTTTGAAATATCTAAGGTTTACTACGTCGCGTTGCTAAGATATAAGGATTAAACCATCAGAGTTTGTGGCAAAAATTCAATTCCTTTATCAAATTTATCAAAAAACAGTTAAAAGCATTAAAAGTGCAAAATTTAAATCTTCGTAGATGTTTTCCAGATCGATACAAATCTTACAGAAAAGATATTAATATCCTAATTTTATTAGAATATTCGAGAGTTGAATTATGCAAATTATATTTGCACTGTTTATAGGTTCAAGGGTGCGTAAACTAAAGAATTTGCATAAATTAGCAAAAGAGGTGTTTACTGTTTTCAGTGAAATACGGAGCTAGTGAGGACGGAGAAGAGAGTGTGTCTATCTTCTATATCTGTCTCTTGGTCGGTCTGTTTGTCTGTATGTCAATCAGTCTGCTTGTTTGTCTGTTTATCCGTCTGCTTGTTTGTCTGTCTATCAGTCTGCTTGTTTGTCTGTCTATCAGTCTGCTTGTTTGTCTGTCTATCCGTCGGCTTGCTTGTCTGTCTATCCGTCTGCTTGCTTGTCTGTCTATCAAAAGATTGAACGAAGTCGATTTTCCTTCCGATTATTTCTAGTTATCACTCTATCTATCTATCTATCTATCACTCTAATCTATATATATAATATATCTATCTATGTATCTATCTATATTATTTATATATATAGATACATATACAGATATAAGATCGGAAGTCAAAGTTAGATTTATCTATCTGGATGGATGTATCTATTTATCGAGATCGAGATAAATATTACAATATAGGAATTGCATTTTAAAAGTTTGTGGATTTTTGGATTGTGATTTTGAACTTCAACCCGCTACTGAAGCACTCCTGGAAACCTTTGATATTTCAAAGTTAGATTATTTAATACAACAGAATCTACATAATGGAAATATTAAAGGTCTGCAACATCGGGTTGCAGAGATTTTGGGATTAGAATATCATAGTTTGTGGCAAGAACTAATTTTCTTTATCTATCTATCTATCTCTATATCTATCTCTATATCTATCTATCTATCTATCTATCTATCTATCTATCTATCTATCTATCTATCTATCTATATATCTATCTATCTATCTATCTATCTATCTATCTATCTATCTATATACGTCTAGTATGGAATTCACAACTGTAGACTATAAATTTAATGCTTGTATTAAATCAATCAACGTCTTTTAGTTTCTTTCGATGTTTTCCCTTTTCTCCACTTTTCTGTTTAAACAAATAATTTTACAAGGAACTCATGACAAACTGTCTTTTTTATCACGGGCTCTAGACACTAGAATTTCCCTAGAAGTACTGCACTAT
Organism: Eurytemora carolleeae; assembly: GCF_000591075.1. Taxonomy (NCBI): domain Eukaryota; kingdom Metazoa; phylum Arthropoda; class Copepoda; order Calanoida; family Temoridae; genus Eurytemora; species Eurytemora carolleeae. The sequence goes on from NW_019396221.1 coordinate 40,963, forward strand.
CCCGTTTTATCTAATATAGTCTGTACGTGAACTGTACGGCTTACGCCATCTGCTGACAAGTCGGCCATGTACTTGGAATGAACCCGAGTTTACAGTGTAGAAAGAATTTTAATTTTTTAATTTCAATCTTAATGACTACATTTCTTTTTGAATATTGACTAGTTTCAAGGTTGAGTTCTGTATATAAGTGACTTACGGATTTATACTTCATAAAAATGGAGGACATTGTCAAAATTTAACACTTTTTCGTTATCATCCACACCATTCCTAAGATCAAGGTTTAAAAGTTAAAAACCGTTGTGAATCTTGAATGCTGGGTCATTTTAAATTACAACAGTACATGAATTACATCATGTACAAAAAGTACAGACCAGTACATTGTGTACAAAAAGTACAGACCAGTACATTGTGTACAAAAAGTACAGACCAGTACATTGTGTACAAAAAGTACAGACCAGTTCATTGTGTACAAAAAGTACAGACCAGTAAATTGTGTACAGAGAGTACAGGTATTAGATGGTTTACAGAGAGTAGAGGTGTATTAAATGCCCTACTCCGTAAGGGTTTCTCAAACCCGTATCTATCCAGGTATAACTCGATTTCACTTTATTGTCAGTGTCAAAACCGGACACAATCATGTGAACTATCAATGCCAAACCAATGGGCAAGATCCCGTTAGCTATCAATGTCTACACGGACACAAGCTCGTAAACTATCAATGCCAAACCAATGGGCATGATCCCGTTAGCTATCAATTTCAGAACCGGACACAATCTTGTGAACTATCAATGCCAAACCAATGGGCACAATCCCGTCAGCTATCAATTTCAGAACCGGACACAATCTTGTAACTCTCAATGTCAAACCAATGGGCATAATCCCGTTAGCTATCAATACGGACACAAGCTCGTAAACTAGCAATGCCAAACCAATGGGCATAATCCCGTTTGCTATCAATGTCAATACGGACACAAGCTTGTGAACTATCAATGCCAAACCAATGGGCATAATCCCGTTAGCTATCAATGTCTACACCGACACAATCTTGTGAACTATCAATGCCAAACAAATGGGCATAATCCCGTTTGCTATCAATGTCAATACGGACACAAGCTTGTGAACTATCAATGCCAAACCAATGGGCATAATCCCGTTAGATATCAATGTCTACACCGACACAATCTTGTGAACTATCAATGCCAAACCAATGGGCATAATCCCGTTAGCTATCAATGTCCACACCGACACAAGCTCGTAAACTGCACAATGCCAAACCAATCGGCACGATATCAACTCGTTCGTTCAAACAAGGATCAATTACTCTATCAAAATTAATCAAAGCGGAGTCTATACCAACTGAGTATATTTTAGATTCTAGGACTACAGTGAAGGAGTACATAATGGAGTTCAGAAGAGAAGTACAGAAGGGAGTATAGGAGTACAGTCAAGATTAAACTAGATCTATGATTAGTATTGATAAATGAGTTGACTATGTAGTTAAAGATAATGATATTCAAGAATTAGTCTTCTCCTGTCTATACTACAGCTTAATCAGGCCAAACATAGCATACCAGATCCCGTGCTCTCCATTTATCAGTTTAAGGACTAGAACCTCCCCCTCTCCCCCCCTCCCCCTCCCCTCCAGTCCAACCTTATTTCTCTCTCTACCTTCCCCAATCTATCTCCTTCAATCAAAATGACTTAGATTCTATTTTTTTTTAACCAAAGATTTAAACTTTGTTTATTTTTCTCCATTTTTTGTGATCTTTCTTTCAATTTCTTGTGTTATAGAAATTTAGTCAAAAAGGAACAAAAAGAGTTTTATTATGAAGAATTGGTGAGAGAAGGAAAATAGAAAATGGGTGTTAGAGGGGTCGATCGAATCGAAACCAATAGGGTTACCCTTAAATATGAAAATCGAAACTAATAGGGTTACACCGAAATATTTAATTCGAAACCAATAGGGTTACACCGAAATATTTAAATCGAAACCAATAGACTTTCAGCAATGTAGGTTTGTATCTATACCTAGACTATTAATCCTGAATGAAGTGATTACTCTAAAAATCTCATTATTTCACCATTATGCAGACTTGAACAATCTATCTTTAAGATGGATAATACTGATAAATACAACTAAACAATATTTTCTTCGTAATGTTCAACCCTAAAAAGGAAGAAACATCACTAAAATTGATTGGAAATGCAAACGAAGCAGGTTTGAAACATGAAGATTAAGCGGCAGAAATGTTTTTTGGAGCTGCTGATTTATCAGCGCTTGTAGTAAGTAACAATAATCAGATTTGCTTCAGCTTAAAATCACCTTGAAAGAAAAATTATGTAATGGTACGATACTGTGGCATTATTGGGTTAGCGTTGAAGTCAGTCTCTAATTTCCGTATTTAAGTATTTAAGAGAAACCAACTAAACATGGAATTACATCCAGGGCTAATGAATCTTTACAAATATCCAAATTTGTTAGTTTTTAGAACTCTTAGCATATTTAACTAGCTTATAAAGCTATCATACTATTTTCTGTAGTAATTACGTACTTGTAAGTCTATTTTTTCGTCCTTTGCTGTTATTCATGCATCGAGATCTATTTTCTGTATTTTCCGTCGTTTAATTCGTTTCAACAGACCTGGTACTCTTTCTTGTTCTTCATTCTTCTGTCTTTCTTTTTCTTCTTCAATTGTGTCTTTCTTGTTCTTTGTTCTTCTATTTTTTCTTCTCCTTATATCTTTCTTGTTGTTCGTTCTTCTATCTTTCTTTTTATTTATTAACTTCTATCTTTTTTGTTCTTCTTCACATCTTAGTTTTTCTAGTTCTTTCTCCTTTATCTTTCTTGTTCTTTGTCCTTCGATCTTTCTTGTTCTTCGTATTTTTATCTTTCTAGTTCTTTGTTCTTCTATCTTTCTTGTTTTTTTGCTCTTTTATTTTCTTGCTCTTTGTCTATCTATCTTTCTTTTCTTTGTCCCTCGTTCTTAGTTTTTTTTGTACTTCGCTTTTCAAACTTTTCATATTCTTCATTCTTTCTTTTTTCTTTCTTTCTTGTTTTTCGTTTTTGAGTAAATTTAGCAAAAGAGATATGTATCTTGAAAGCGTTTTTAACTCTTATCTTTTACAAACAATGTTGACACCCCACCATTTTTGGCTTGCTATAAACTAATATATTGTGCGTGGATATATTGTGTAGGATATGTGTTGTGTGTACTGGCCCCGCCTACCCTAGTAGCCCCGCCCCTCCTGGGTCTAGGTAGTTAAGTTGATCAGGTGGCAGGTTGCAATGAATATCCCGGCAAGGGGTCTGAATCTAATAAACCTAATGGATCTAATCTTATTCTTCCATCTTCCTCCGCATTGAATATTAAGTCGAGGAATTCAATAACTTTGTTTTTATACGGATACGCGTACATTGGACACTATTGGGCGTGAAAGGGTTCTATAGACTCTATGTTTGCATGGTGGTTAGGTGGATTGCAATCATGCTCAATAAATATTCTTGAATTCTTTGGGGCGAACCTTTTGTATTTTAAACCTCTGATTCTAGCGCTTCTTGTCGGTTCAACCTCAGACGACGCGTTGAAGAGATTCCTTATTTTACGATTTAAAGTTTCCCTAGCTCCATCATTAGAAATGTATCATTCACAGCGGTTCCCTTTAAACCTATAACAGAGTATCAATACAGAAGACAGCATCGTTTTTTCTAACATAAAAGTGTTAAAATCTGACAATTTCCCTCATCGTCTCTGTTGCATAAATTCGCAATTCACTTGATTAGAGAAACCATGATGAAAAATGAACAATTTGTAGCTATAAACATATTTCTTATTCATCGTTTATCAGAGAAAAGTTTAAAGGGTACTGGTGAGAATATGATATGCCACTCTGAAAATAACGTCGACCAATTCCTTTAATAAGTGTAACCCCCCTCCCTCGCCACCCCCATCAACTTAAAAGATTACTTTGATTAACGTACTAGCCATAATTTTGTGATATATACAGGGTGAGTCAAAGCAAAGTTTGATTAACGGCGCCTGGTGCAAAATTGTACCATTTTTTGTGCAACTCTCCTACATGGTGTTTTTCAATATTTTTAATTTTTTCATTCTTTTGCTACTTCAATGGCCCACAAAAAAATCCGCGAACCTTTTTTTATTTAAAAATCAAAAGTTTAGAAAAGAAAAAATGTGTATATATATTATTTCTATCAAATTCAAAAATTTTATAAATTTTGAATCACAGAAAATTTTTAAGAAAAAGTTCTTTTAATTCTCTAGTTCCTTTCTCCTTAGTATATTCTAAAGTTATCATTATATGGTGCTCTGTTGAAACCTGAAGAGCCAATGAAAAACAATTTTTAACTGAAAATTAGACCAGAACTGATAATTGCGAATTCTCTCATTAAAATATTGCAAATGTTCTGTGATTCAATCTTTATAAAATTTTAAGTTTTGATATAAATAACATATATACATATTTTTCCTTTTCTTAACTTTTGATTTTGAGAGAAAAAAATATCATATAATTGAATTTCAAACCGAATCATACTTATAAAAAATTGTCTTGTTTGTCATATTCTTGATGTGTTTACTTCTTTGAGTACTTGAATAAAAAATAAGGAGGACGCACATGCTTAGAGTAAATTTTGGAGAGGACGCACATGCTTAGAGTAAATTTTGGAGAGGACGCACATGCTTAGAGTAAATTTAGGAGAGGACGCACATGCTGGAGAGGACGCACATGCTTAGAGTAAATTTTGGACTGGACGCACATGTTTAGAGTAAATTTAGGAGTGGACGCACATGCTTAGAGTAAATTGAATATTATTAATCAAATTCGTCATTTCTTTCTCATATTTCTACACAAGGGAGTTGTTTTTACTTCTATTAAAATATGTGCAGGTGTACAGAATTTGTTAAGTTTTTTTTCTTACTTTTATGCTTCCCTGCATTAAAAAACAGGATTTCTATTTACCATACCATATTAGTTTTGGCCTTCTGCCTTCAATACTGTCTTATAATGCATTTAAGGCAGAAGACCAAATCTAAAATTTAGATTGTCAGATTTAAAGAGTTTTGGGTCGTCTTTCAGTCTCATTCTTTGTGGGTAACCCTGTAAATTTTGAAAATTTGTAAGCTGATCACCCTGTATATACAGCTTATGTGTTCTCATTAAGTATTTGTATAAAAAGCTAATGTGTTTAATACCAAACCATTGGCCAAAGGGTTTAAGAGTGGTGAACCTTTTTTTACTCCCTCTTATCTTTTAAGTCTGTAGAAAAAGTGGTTTGGCGCCGTTTTACGAGTCTCAGGGCGGACGTTCAGGTCTCCTAGATAAGGACAATAGCTATTGGCACTTAGGAACTCATACCATCACAGATTCTCTACATTCATTGGTTCTTGGCCGGTTATATTGTTATAGTATTATACTTAAATAGTTTATTTTCATTTTTTACAATTAGACACCATTAAATTTTAAAGCAAAGACAAGCAAGGACGGGATATCATTCTAGGATTTGGTTTCAGATTCTTGAAGAGCTTTCATTCGCAAGGAAGCGATGGAATCAATTCTCCGTTCGCGCTCCGTTGGCGGAGATTGTGAGGCGGAGGAGAGAGAGGAGGGGGAGAGGAGAGAAGAGGAGGAGGGAGGAGGAGGAGGAGAAGGATTGAAGAGAGATGATACAGAGAACGGATGAGAAGGAGGAAGCGAGGACGTTGCTAGAGTGCTGAGAAGGGATGAGGACGAATGCGTGGTAGACGGAAGAGAACCCAAGAGAAAAGAATAGTCCGGTATATCCAGCCTAGGACGAACTGCTGATAGTCCTGCTAGAAGCTGTTGAAAGGACGGTTGGAACATAGGATGAAGAAACTGAGGACGGTGAAGAGAGGACATGTGGGACAGGCCGGGAGGAAGAAAGGACGGAATACTATTGAGCAATGATTTCGAACTTGATGTCAACCCTGGACCAGGACTCGAACTTGGTAGAACGGAGGAGAGGGGATGTTCGAAGCTTCGACGCGGGAGAAGGGACGCGTACGGATTTGACATCGAAGACGGTAAACTGGACCCTAGTCCCATGGACTGAGGGTAGGGGGAGTAGGGTAGTCCGTTGGGTCCAACCTTCTCCTGTTTTCTCCATTTAGCTCTCCGGTTCTGAAACCAAACCTAGAATACGGATTCAATCAGAACTCAAGATTAGATTACTAAAAGATGACTCAGCAGGTGAGTGTAGAAAAACATAATAATAAACTTGGTATAATAGCGACACAAAATAATATTTAACGCGTAATAAACGAATAAGAATTCAGAGAAATTAATAAATTGAAAAAATAAACTTTTTCCTACCTGTATCCTGGCTTCAGTAAGTCCTATTTTCATGGCTAATTCTTCCCTAGAAAAAATAATAATATTATTTTTAAGAATCGTGAAAGTTAAATATTATATCTAATGGAATGTGTGGGTAAGTGATTACATTGTATAACATGAATCCAACAATAAAGTCTCATTAAAACAACATTTATTTGTTAATATTTGAAGACACTATATCTAATTATTAAAGAACTGTTAAATAATATCAGCTTGATCCCCTTGACAGTCCCGTCATCTTCACAAACAACCTCTTCCTATGGTTGACTATTAATCAGGAATTTAAGAAAGGTTGTGAATTTAGAATTTTGTCACGTTCCTTTATTTAATGGAGAAAAGTTGTATAAACCTATTCGTCGTTTAGTACATTACTTAGCTAGGCTAACAACAAAATAGTCGAATCGAAACCAATAGGGTTACCCTTAAATATGAAAATCGAAACTAATAGGGTTACACCGAAATATTTAATTCGAAACCAATAGGGTTACACCAAAATATTTAAATCGAAACCAATAGGGTTACACCGAAATATTTAAATCGAAACCAATAGACTTTCAGCAATGTATTGAAATGAAAACTAATATGACTTCACCAAAATATTCGAATCAAATCCAATAGGCTTACATCGAAATATTTGAATCGAACCCAAAAAAATTTACAGAAATATATATAGAAGCGCGGATACTTGGTAACTGATAATTTGGTAACTAACATTTTGGTAACTAAGAATTTGATAACTAATAATTTGGTAACCTCACAATTTGGTAACTAACAGTGAGGTAACTAAAAATTTGGTAACTTGACAATTTGGTAACTAATAATTTGGTAGCTAACAATTTTGTAACTAACAATTTGGTAATCTCACAATTTGGTAACTAACAATATGGTAACTTGACAATTTGGTAACCTCACAATTTGGTAACCTCACAATTTGGTCACCTCACAATTTGGTAACCTCGCAATTTGGTTAGGTTAGGTTAGGACGATTTCTGGGCCGAGCGCTGCGGCTAAGACAGAATAGGGGGCCGAGCGTTGCGGCCTTTTTTATCAAACTAATAAATAATATGTGGGGTTAGGTTAGGTTAAGACAATTTCTGTGCCGAGCGTTGCAGTTAGTTCGAAATTCATATATCTGAATATTAGAAAAATTGAAACCGGTATATTCGAATATGGTTAAAAAGAACTATTTTAATTGAAAGGTGAAAGAATTACAACTGAATTAAATCTAAAAAAAGTTCATTAATCGTCCAGCGGACGAATGTTTACCTGGTAAAAACGTCTGGGTAATGTGTCCGAGAGAATGCTTTCTCTAGTTCGTCCAGCTGTAGGGAGGTGAAGGTCGTCCTGTATCGTCGCTGCTTTCGTCTTTGTAAACTGTATTCCATATCAGGACTCTAAAATTCAGTTAAAATTATAATTACACTTTTTAAAGAAACTTTTTTTTTCGTCCTTACCTCGTCCCCGTCCTTACCTCGTCCCCGTCCTTACCTCGTCCCCGTCCTTACCTCGTCCCCGTCCTTACCTCGTCCCCGTCCTTACCTCGTCCCCGTCCTTCTCCTCCTTGATGTCGTCCACTAGATCAACATTGATCTCCTCGTCCATCTCGTCTCGTCCTTCCAATTCTCGTCTTTCGAGCTCCCTTCTNCGTCCTTACCTCTTCCCCGTCCTTACCTCGTCCCCGTCCTTACCTCGTCCCCGTCCTTACCTCGTCCCCGTCCATCTCCTCCTTGATGTCGTCCACTAGATCAACATTGATCTCCTCGTCCATCTCGTCTCGTCCTTCCAATTCTCGTCTTTCGAGCTCCCTTCTTTCTAGTTCTCGTCCAATCGTCATTCTGCGCCGATCTGAGTCTAGAAATAATAAAGTTTATTTGATATTTTAAACAAGATTTAATAAAGATTAAAATTCACCAGGTTTTTTTAATTCTTTTTCAAAAACTAAAAAATGTGGTTTTTAAATATTTAACAAGTAGAATCTAGTGGACTAGTGGATTTAAGACGAATACTAAGCGCAAAGTTGTACTAGAAGTCCTGTATTGTGAATGTAAGTATCTGCAGTGGGTCAGGTTTTTACTTTTTTGCGGATTTTCTCAAAGAAGAATTGATGAAAACCTTATCTCTGGTTGGAAAGCTACTCGGAGAGAAGAGAAACCGAACCCTAGCAGTGTTTAAAAGAACCCTGATTTATTGCCTTATCAATCCTTAAAGCCGATGTAAAGCTACTATCTAGAGGGATAGGGTCGATTATTCAGCAAAAGATTAAAAGTATCAGAAAGGGAACCGAAAAAGTAAATGAATGAAAATCAATAAAATAACGAAAAAAAAAATTTTAAAACTTATCATTGATCTGACAAAAACGAACATTAAAAACGAGAAATAATTAAGATTGAAATTATTCTGCCTCTGCAATAATCAAAAAAGAATATAAAACCAAAGGAAAGAAAAAATGAAAATAAGAAGAAAAATGCAAGATAGAGGTAAGAAGAACATTTCAGAAAAAGAACACGAAAACAAAAGATTCGAAGAACAAGAACATACAAAATTAAAAAACAAGAACATAAAAAATAATAAAGAACAAAAACACGTAAAATAAGAAGAACCTTAAAACGAAAGATTATAAGAGTAGAAAACATAAGGTTAAAGATATTATGAACAAGAAAAAACTATTTATAGAACAAGAAACCGAGAATAAAGGAAGAACAAGATTAGTAGAACAAGAAACCGAGAATAAAGAAGAACATGATTAGTAGAACAAGAAACCGAGAATAAAGAAGAACAAGATTAGTAGAACAATAAGCCGAGAATAAAGAAGAACAAGATTAGTAGAACAATAAACTGAGAATAAAGAAGAACAAGAACACGAAATAAAAGAAGGACTAAAACACAACATACGAAGAATGAAAGCATAAAACATAAACATATAAAATAATGTAGGATAGGACAAAAACATTAAAAATAAGAATAACATGAAAACGAAAGATAACAAGAGTATAAACACAAGGGTTTAGAAGAACAAGAAAATTAAAGTAATAAAGAACAAGAAGACAAAAAAACGAGAGATAAATAAAAAATAGAATACAAAGAGCAAAAACATGAAAAACTTTAAGAACAAGATCACAAAAAATTGATAGATAGAAGAATACGGGTATAAGAAGAACAAGAACACGAATGATACCAATAACAAGACACGAAAGATAAGAAAATCAAGAGCAAAAGTACAAGAATAGGAACAAGAATTAGGTTAAAAACATGAACAAGGAAAATAACAAGAACAAGAGCTAGTTAATTACAATCATTTCTAAAAAGACTGTTAATAGTCTGAATATAAGAAAACTGATGAGTTCATTTTAAAAGTAATTATTTAAAGAATTTTCTTTATCAACTCAGCGCAAATTTCTAAAAAGACATGAATAGGAAAAGGTTCAAGTCACTTCTACTCCGTTCAAGTCATTTTGAGTCCAATTAATTAAGTTTTGATCCTAAATGAAGAGGTTTAAGACGAGCCGACATATTTATTCAAGTCATTCAAAACTGAGGGAAAAAGTCATGACTTGAAATACCGGGTCTTTGTTTAGCTGTAAGGGGGTGGAGGAGGGGGGAGAGGGGGGCTTCTTTATGAACCTCCGGGGGTCGGACAAAATTAGCGATTTAAGGTATTTTAATGTCTTAATTATACCTAGAAGAGAAGGAAGGGAGACAAAAGAAACAAAGGCAAAATATCCACCAAGAAATTGGCAAAAAAACTTCATTTTCTTAGTTTATCCATGCGGAAAGGGCCAGAAGGTTTTAATCACAGACTCAGACTCAATAAAATAAAATTCGAAGAAAGTGGGGGAGGGGGGGGGGAGTATAAAATATATTATAAAGATTATCTGATCTATATAATATTATTTATTAAAAATAATAATCCTATATATGTTGCATTATGTTTAAATAACAGGATAGATTGCTAGAACTGGCGAAATTGAAAGTATCAAAAATCAAATAAATTTTTCTTGCAAATTTTATTAAGTGCTTTAATTATAAAATGCATGAAAGGTGTGATATTGTTTATTAACAAAAGATCTAAACTTCAACTTATTTGACTGACCTACTTGCATCCAACAGCTGGTTTAGATTAGAAATAAAATCCTGTTTTCAAATCTTCTAATCTAATCAATACACAGGCCTCTATTCAACTGTTTGTCAAAAACTAAATGATTTTGTTAATTTTGATGAGCACTCTTAGATGTGATATACCCCGGGCCGGGTAGCCGGGGTGGATCCCCGACCCGTCACGGTTTCTCTCTTGCCGCCACAATTTCCTCTCTGGTTCAGCGGCGGTATAGATGGCGGGAGACGAGACTAACCGAGGGGATAATCCGCAACTAAGTTGAGTGGTGAGAGACGGACCGGTCCGACATATCTCCGACCAATTCGAAGCCGATATTAATTTGCCACGAAGTCCAAATTTAATCCTATCTGAATGGATGTTTCAATTAAGAAACTGGCATCTGAATAAAGGATTATTAATCCTCTAGAACTTAAACTGGAAGAAAGGGAGTAAGTGCATATAAAGAAAAAATACCTCCTTGAATTTAACTTTCTTAAATACTCTTTTAAAAAAGTTGTTTTCAAGAAGTGTGTAAATAAATCAATAATTTCGTAAATTTATTTCGAAAAATTTAATTATTGTTGAATAAAAATTGACTAGTTTGGCTGAATAATTTTATTTAAAATATTTTGCTGTTCAGTCACGAATTCTAATTTGTTTCAAGCTCAAACTGCTTGGTTGAATTTA
>NW_019396221.1:52567-58571 GCF_000591075.1 Eurytemora carolleeae
AGAGAGAGAGAGAGAGAGACTACGTGAGCTAATTTAGATAAGAACCTAATGATGATGGATTATCAAGATATGATTCAAACCTTTTAATTTGACAAATTACATCTTTTAAACTCAGATTAGAAAATAAAATGGAGAAGAAAGAAAAACATAATAAAAGAAAAAAGAGAATACAGGAAAACCACAAAACCTAAAAATTCAATATTATTATTTAAGGAATTGAATTTTTGCAACAAAATTTTCTAATTGTTTTATGCTTGCAACTCAATATCGAAGACCCTTGATATTTTAAACTATGAATTCTGTTAGATTAAACAGTTTAAGCTTGAAATATCAAATTTTTACACCATTAGGTTACAGAAACATAGCGATTAGAAAATTTTAATTTGTGACAAAAACTCAATTCCTTTAGGGACAAACTTAAATTCAATCTATATGAAACAGCAAAAAAAATGTCGGGGAAGATTTTAGATTTGATTTCATTAAATAAATCTTAAACTTTATAATTTCTATAAAGTGAAAAAAAAAACTTCCTGGTTATGAAAAATCTAAACAATACTTAAATTCTATAAAGAGCAGGAAAATGTTTTTTTGGCTTTTACTATATTCAGCTTATATATATACCCAAAAGGGCATGGAGTAGAGAAGGAAATAACTAAATGTATCTTTATTTTACGCAATCATATCTTTGCTATACACACTATGAAATTAGTTTTCTTCGATTATTTAATAAAGGAAATAAATTCAATGATATCTAGAATAATTTTAAGAAAACATGAAAACAGAAAGCAGATATAGAAGGAAGAGGAAGAAAAACATGAAAACAGAAAGCAGATATAGAAGGAAGAGAAAGAAAACATAATAACAGAAAGCAAAGATAGAAGAAAGAGAAAGAAAAACATAATAACAGAAAGCAGATATAGAAGGAAGAGAAAGAAAACATAATAACAGAAAGCAGGGATAGAAGGAGAGAAAGAAAAATGTAAAAACAGAAAGCGGAGATAGAAGGGAGAGAAAGTAAACATGAAAACAGAAAGCAAAGATAGAAGAAAGAGAAAGAAAAACATAATAACAGAAAGCAGATAGAGAAGGGAGAGAAAGAAAACATGCAAACAGAAAGAAGAGATAGAAAGAAGAGAAAGAAAAACGAACACAGAAAGCAGAGATAGGAGGAAGAAAAAGAAAACATGAAAACAGAAAGCAGGGATAGAAGGAGAGAAAGAAAAATATAAAAACAGAAAGCAGAGATAGAAGGGAGAGAAAGGAAACATGAAAACAGAAAGCAGATAGTGAAGGAAGAGAAAGGAAAGCATGAAAACAGAAAGCAGGAATAGAAGGGAGAGAAAGAAAACATGAAAACAGAAAGCAGAGATAGAAGGAAGAGAAAGGAAACATGAAAACAGAAAGCAGATAGTGAAGGAAAAAAAGGAAAGCATGAAAACATAAAGCAGGAATAGAAGGGAGAGAAAATAAACATGAAAACAGAAAGCAGAGATAGAAGGAAGAGAAAGGAAACATGAAAACAGAAAGCAGGGATAGAAGGAAGAGAAAGCGGGAAAAGAACGAAGAGAAAGAAAAAATGGAAATATAGTAAGGTTTGTCCGGACTGCATCGTTAATATTCAAAAACATAAAAAAGTACTTACTTTACTATATATCTATATGCTTTAATATTGAGAACGTATAGGCCATCAAACATACAAAAATACATTCCATTGAATTTAACCCTTAATTTGATACAGCTTCTCATATCTTTAATCAGAAGAAGAATGGGGGGGGGGGTTTTGTGACAAATTTAGCCCCCCCCCCCCCACACACTTATCCTCAGTCAATTCCATCAATTATACTAAAGCCGACAAACGTTCAGTGTCACAGTGATCAGAGTATAGTTGGAAAAAGGCCTGATATCTCGAGATACCTGGAGATAATACCAATCCAGGGATCATTAACATCCAATAGGGGAGAGGAAAAAGGGGCGGGGGTATAATGAATATTATAAATAAAGTGTATTTTCAAATTTAAAATATTTTTCTGTTCGTCCCTGTAAATCGGTTGAATGGTCGGATGGATACCGAGACTAAAGAAAATCATTTAGATTTGAATAGTTTCTGATGATTTCAACTTTTTATTGGATAATCAAACCATACAGGGAGACAAATATCAATTTGTCTCATCCTTGTCATAATTTATCCTACTCAGACAAACTAAATTCATAATAAAATAAAAATAAATAAAAATGCGTAAATCTGATTTTTTATGAAACAGATATCTTTTATACTTAACGTACATATTTGTTTTAAACAAGTAAGAATGGCCGCGATTTGCAAATATGTATTCATCTTAGACAACCATATTAAAAATTCATTTGAATTTCACGGTATGGTGATTATACTGCCGAGATATAGAATTGACTAGAACATAAACATTCAACAACGTTGGTTGGTATCGAGGATATATATATTTCTTTGGTTTTCAAAACTGTTATCATGATCATATCCGTACACTATAGAATCCTGATACTAGAGTAAACCAGGAGTAATCATATCCTGATCCCAGAGTAAACCAGGAGTAATCATATCCTGATCCTAGAGTAAACTAGTAGTAATCGTATCCTGATCCTACAGTAAACCAGGAGTAATCATATCCTGATCCTAGAGTAAACCAGGGGTAATCATATCCTGATTCTAGAGTATACCAGTAGTAATCATTTCCTGATCCTAGAGTAAACTAGGAGTAATCATATCCTGATCCTAGAGTAAACCAGGGGTAATCATATCCTGATTTTAGAGTATACCAGGAGTAATCATATCCTGATCCTAGAGTAAACTAGGAGTAATCATATCCTTATCCTAGAGTATACCAGGAGTAATCATATCCTGATCCTAGAGTAAACCAGGAGTAATCATATCCTGATCCTAGAGTAAACCAGGGGTAATCATATCCTTATTCTAGAGTATACCAGAAGTAATCATATCCTGATCCTAGAGTAAACTAGGAGTAATCATATCCTGATCCTAGAGTAAACCAGGGGTAATCATATCCTGATTTTAGAGTATACCAGGAGTAATCATATCCTGATCCTAGAGTAAAGGAGTAATCATATCCTGATCCTAGAGTAAACTAGGAGTAATCATATCCTGATCCTAGAGTAAACCAGGAGTAATCATATCCTGATCCTAGAGTAAACCAGGGGTAATCATATCCTTATTCTAGAGTATACCAGAAGTAATCATATCCTGATCCTAGAGTAAACTAGAAGTAATCATATCCTGATCCTAGAGTAAACTAGGAGTAATCATATCCTGATCCTGAAGTACACTTGGAGTAATCATATCCTGATCCTAAAGTACACTTGGAGTAATCATATCCTGATTCTAGAGTATACCAGGAGTAATCATATCCTGATCCTAGAGTAAACCAGGAGTAATCATATCCTGATCCTAGAGTATACCAGGAGTAATCATATCCTGATCCTAGAGTATACCAGGAGTAATCATATCCTGATCCTAGAGTAAACTAGGAGTAATCATATCCTGATCCTAGAGTAAACTAGGAGTAATCGTATCCTGATTCTAGAGTAAACTAGGAGTGATCATATCCTGATCCTAAAGTTACATCAAAATGATAATCAAATCTCTCGATCTTAACTATTTTTACTTGTCCGTTCCATCAGGTCTTTGGTGAACTGTATTGTAAATAAAGATTAAAAACAAAAACACGATACATTTGGTTTTAGATATTTTTGACATTTTCAAAAAACATTTCTATGCTTTTCAAACACAAGAAATGTTGATATTTTAAAATGCTAAGAATTCCTTTTTATCTGTTTGGTTGGTCCGGGGGGTGGGGGGGAGAGGATGGACACCCAGGTCGTTTTGTATATTCAAACTAAATATGTAATATTTGAGAAATCAACAATTTATTTTCTGAAAATATGGTGGTCCGGGACTAAAAGAGAGAAGAACTATTGGTTAAAAAATAGATGGAAAGAAGAAGAATGAGAAATTAGCCAAAGAGAAAAAGAAACGTTATTTTAAAAACGAATTAAAAAAGGAAAGTGGAAAAATAGTTTGAAACATGGTTGAAAGTTTGGTGAAAAGAAGAGGAGGTAGGACTGGATAGGAAGGACGATATAGAGGAGGGAGGACGGTATAGGAAGGACGGTATAGAGGAGGGAGGATGGGATAGGAAGGACGGTATAGAGGAAGGAGGATGGAATAGGAAGGACGGTATTGAGGAGGTAGGACGGGATAGGAAGGACGATATAGAGGAGGGAGGACGGTATAGGAAGGACGGTATAGAGTAGGGAGGATGGGATAGGAAGGACGGTATTGAGGAGGTAGGACGGGATAGGAAGGACGATATAGAGGAGGGAGGACGGTATAGAGGAGGGAGGACGGTATAGAGGGGGGCGGGATAGAGTTGGGAGGAAAATATCAGTGAGAGGCCAACAAGATTCGTAAAATTCTAAAACCGTGGCGTAGTCGGAATTATTAAATTTTTGTAAACCCTAACAAAGAGGATCAAAAATCACGCATCTAATATTGATCGGAGGGTGTACCAATAATAATGTAATAAAATGTTTTCTGACATGATTATATTTTTTTAATATTATACCGTTACAACTATAGTTATGCTTGTATTCGACAATTTGTTATGATATTTTTTTTGAAAACTAATTCGCACTATACAGGGTTACCCAAAAGAATAAGACTTTATAAATGGCTAAACTTCTAACCGGAAAAGAGAATATCTTTGAACGAACCCCTCGAGTTTGGGTCTATACATTTTTTGTAAATTTTAATGTAATTAGAATAAAATCTTACGTATGAAATAATATTATCTATTTGTTTAAAATTAGTAAAGTTATGAATTTTAATTCTTTTTCCGTTAGCTAAGTAAAGGTGGTCGTATCCATCGCAGTTGAAGTATAAGGCTTGTACAGTGTACAGTGCGATAATATCTTTTGTACAGTGCGATAATAGCTTTATATTTTTTTGTTTGTTTAAAAATCTTGAATTTAAACCGAAAACAAATAAAAAAGAAAAAAATCACAACAAAAACTAAATTTCCCAAACGATAACACAAGACAGTTGGATATATAAATTCATTTAATTCAAATTTATATAAATGTTCGATTTCTTTTATTGAAATCCGCGAAATAAAAAGGGAAACTTGCTTTGCCGGTATAAAATGTTACTTATTTGCCTGGGAACAAATAAAAAACTTTTTATACCTTAGATCATGAAATTATGAGTAAAAATGCGGGATAAAAATTATCTCAAAATTGAATAGAATATACTTTAGTTAGGTAAAATCCAACAATTCGATTGTTTTTAGTAAGATACTGCGTAAATAAATGCTATCGGTTCGATGCGCGTATGAATAGCGTCAATATACAAAAAAGTAGTTAAAAGTCGGACAGATGATGTTTTATTGACAAAAGAATGAAATTAAAAAACGATAAATTTTGGTGGTAAAGTGTGGCCGGGGTGGGGGGGGGGGGGGAATTCAGAATTAGCAAAAAAAGCTTGAAAAAGCGAACAGTGAAGGCCGCATTGTTATTTAACTTAACTTATTCACCTACCATCCCCACCCCTCCCCCATCCCGACTCAATTTTATGTTGATCTGTTCCCAGGTTTGGAATGATAGATTACAGGCTAGTTTCTGTCATATTAGAACTAATTAAATAGCAGGAAACCAATGGGATAATTAACAAACAATTATCACCCCCCCCCCTGTCTTAGTTGACAATTGAATAAATAAAAACAATAATAATATTTTGATCAATCAAAATTATATTTCGAGAAAAATAACAACTAATAAAAGAAGATTGGGAGAAGAACAAGGGGGATTGGGAGAAGAACAAGGGGGATTGGGAGAATAAAAAGGGAAATGTGAGAAGAACAAGGGGGTTTGGGAGAAAGACAAGAGGGATTGGGAGAAGAACAAGGGGTATTGGGAGAAGAGTAGGTTGTTAAAAGCAGGAGTAATCATATCCTGATCC
>NW_019396221.1:58632-60492 GCF_000591075.1 Eurytemora carolleeae
TCTCTCTTTTTATCCCCCCCCCCTCCTCTCTCCCCTCATGGTTTCTTCTCATTTTCAAGTTTTTTTTGCTTTCCCCTCCTTTCCCTTCACAATACCTCCATCTCTCTCTATTTGTTTTTTCATCCCTCCCCCCTTTCCTCTGATTCTCTTCTTCAATCCCCCCTTTGTGTTTCTAGTATACCATGGAGTCTGTGGTTACTAATTAGGCCTTAATCAAGTCCATATTAACCAATCAACAAACAATATACAGTGTATGTCAGTAAACATTATATAGATAATCACATGTTGTATTTGGAAATATATTGTCGTGAACCTAATGTTTTACTCTTGAAACAATGATTATTAAAAATACCCCAAGTCTTGGGATTTCCCATATGTGGTCTGTTAATATTTCCAATAATTAAATAATACCCAAATTGTCTGAATATTAAATATTTTTGCCATTCTTTTAGAGATATTACAAATCAGGTAGATTATGAAAATCCTTTAAGTACAGGGTGTCCCAAAAAACATGGGAATTCAGTGACAAATTCGATATCGTCTTTGTTATGAATTAGCATTGTAATACCTAATTTCAAAAGCCATAATATTTTCAAATCTGCTAGAGTTTATTCTTAAAAAAGATGTGTCTATAATGTCTCCACAAGATGAACAGTGGAGACGGACAAGTATGCAGTCAAAACATAAACAAACAAAATGTGAACATAATAGACGAAACTCTTACAGATTACGCTTTCTAATCACTATACTAAATCAAAGAATTATTTATAAAGACGATATCGAATTCGTCACTGAATTCCCATGTTTATTGGGACACCCTGTATACCGCCCTGTAGATTCTGCACACTTTGTCATGCAATTGGGTTTAGAGATCAAAAACAACATTATAGTCATCCTTTAATTATCATGTTTAGTCGGATACAATGAATATTTTAGACGAACAATATAAAATGTTAAAAAAAAGGAAAGTTTACTGTTTGATATATAGCATCTTTAAGTAATCAGTTATTATTTATAATATTTAACTTTTTTTCAACTTTTAACTATGCTTACAGAATTGAAAAAGCGCTTTTGATCGCTACTAATCTTACTTCTATCTGTTGCGTCTACAGGGAGAAAACTGTTAAAAACAACTAATACCGAAGAACGTAGTGTCCATACAAATTCAGAAAGATGCAACACTCAACTCGGACCGTAAACAAATCAATTTAATTCCAAACAAATCATCCAGATATTACAAACAATAGTCATCGATTATTTTTCGATGCATTCCTGAATAGTTGATATTTCATAATATTTTGTATTTTTCATGATTTGAGAGTTACTTTTGAAAACATTTATTATATTATGAAATATTAACTGTATACGAATGCGTCGAAAAATAATCGATGACTACTGTTTGTAATATCTGAATGATTTGTTTGGAATAAAATTGATTTGTTTACGATCCGAGTTGAATGTTGCATCTTTCTCAATTTGTATGGACACTACGTTCTTCGGTATTAGTCGTTTTAACAATTTTCTCCTTATAGACACAACAGATAGATGTAAGATTAGTAGCGATCAAAAGCGCTTTTTTATCGCATTCTAGCCTATACCCCCCTTTCATTTTTCGCGAACACTCCCTTTAACAACAACAAAAACACAACAATAAAACAGCAAATTGCACAAGACCAGTTTTTGTAAATATGTAAACTGTTGAGAACAAATATTTTCGCAGAATTAATTGGAGAAATTTAAATTTCAAAATTATTTTATTTATTTAATAAAAGTTTTGATCACGAAACGTTTACAGAAATACAGGGGTAAGAGATGTAGTTTGAGGGGGGTGGGGTGGGGGGTAAAAAAACAAAGGGGGTT
>NW_019396221.1:60934-97753 GCF_000591075.1 Eurytemora carolleeae
GTTGTAGGGCTACATAGAGAAATCATCAAAACTATAATTTAAAGTTGCCCTCCTTAAAGGTGTTTTTGTATATATTATCACTCAATTTTTGTTTAAAATTTGAAACAAAGATTATAAATTTATAAAATAAGAATCTAATTAGAATAATTACTCTATAATTGTAATTACAAAACTCAAACATGGGTGTTAAATATATATAGATAGCACTACAAACTAGACACCAGGAAAAGGTCAAATTTTTGCAACATTACTGATCCGTTTTTGTGACCTCGTTGCTCTATAGTTTAGAAATATAAAAACTTATCCGGTTACATATTAGAAATCCGGATATCTTGTTACATATTAGAAATCCGGATATACGGTTACATATTAGAAATCCGGATATCCGTTACATATTAGAAATCCGGATTCCGTTTAAATATTAGAAATCTGGATATCCGGTTACATTTTAGAAATCTGGATATCCGGTTAGATATTAGAAATCCGGTTAGATATTAGAAATCCGGATATCCAATTACATTTTAGAAATCTGGATATCCGGTTACATATTAGAAATCCGTATATCTGGTTTAGTTCTTCACTTCATGTAACCGGTTATCCGGATTTCTAAAATGTAACCGGATATCCGGATTTCTGGATTTCTAATTAGTTGTTTCTTAAGTTATACTCAGAGATTTATAGTTTATATTTTAATAGAAAGATAGACGATGATATTTTTGTTTTCATGTTTTCTTGAACTCATACAAACATTTCAAAAATATTACTCAAGCTCTTTGAAAAGTTTATCCGCCTGACATTCCTTCCTTTTGTCTCTCTCCTACGCTTCTAATTGATTAAAATCAACTTTCCACATTTTGTCACACTTTTTGTACTTCTCAATGGAGAATGTGTGAGACGAGGGAACGGTGTCTGATTGGTCCTCTAATTGATAAATGGACCAATGAGAAGAGAGAATTAGGATCCTAGAAATCGATCGTTTCCGTAGTGCACCATACATTGATCCAGTAATGCACAGTAATGTGTGTGTAATAGCCTATAATCTGGAAAATATTATTATTATTATCATTATAATTATTTCTATAATTATTTATAAATTCTAAGTTTTTTGGTTGTCTATGTATATTAACACTATAACTAATTAGAACGTTGTATATACAGTTCTGTATACATAGTTTTATTCCTAATATCATTAAACTCCATGAGTACATGTTCATTACAAACAATTAAACTGGACCAAAAACTTAATCTCCATCCCGACCAATCCTAGCTTACACTCCGACCAATAGGAGACTAGAACCAGGGTTTATGAAGCTTAAATAATTATTCAACTCTGCAATTTTAGTTCTAGGCTAGGGGTCGTTATGTTAATGAACCAACACAAGATTAGAACTATCCCCCCCTTAACAGAATTCAATTTCTAGAGATTAAAAATATGATGAGGACTTTATACTACTCCATAGTCTAATTATAATTTAATATATTTAATGTTTGCATTATAAATAACAATTTTAGTTTAAGCTAGTTTTTGGAAATTAGACATCATGGCGTTGCGTCCTTCAAAATGAAAAGAATAAATATGAACATAAATCAATGAGATTCATTGGGTTTAATACAATTTTTACGTAGATAAATTTACCCTCTGTAATTGTTTACAAAAAAAGGTTTAAGACAAAGATTGTCTGTGATATTTTCAAGAAAAATGGGCTTCAACTAAGAACCTTTTCCCAAAAAGAAAAAAATTTGCAATGAAAATTTTCAATTTGATATTTTTTTATGAAAATAGGGAAAAAGGATTTTAAGAATGTTGATATGTTTATTAGAACTCCTTGTACACAACTACTCAGTAGCCTCATCCGTGACATATCTCTTTTTGCCAGATCTCCCTGTACTCGAACACTCAGGAGACCCAGGCTTATCAGATCTCCCTGTACTCGAACACTCAGTGATGCTTACCAGATCTCCCAGTAATCAACAAAGATAATATATATATATAGATACGCTGGCAGGTAGAAATTTTGAGGTTATGAGAAAAAGTGCAATCAGCACCATCTCTGTCGTACGCATGGCATTTTATCCTCTGGATTGTTGCTAATTTATGCGTGATAACACCAAATGCGTACTATATTATCAACAATGTACACTGCATATTGTACTTAATGAAACAAATTAATTAATGCAAATAAAACTAGGGAGGGAAGGCCAAGAAGCCATGAACCCCGTGGAAAATCTCCGAACCCTGTGGAATGGTCTCCGAACCCCGTGGAGAGTCTCCGAACCCCGTGGAGGTTTTTTGAAAAAAACGTTATCAAATATAAATATTACTTGTAAATTAGCAATAATTTTCCAATTTTCTCGACATATGGACTCAATAAATATAATAATCAAGTTAAAGAAATAATTTTCATTATTGTTTTAATTGTCTTTTTCTCCAAATTTTGTTTTCCCGTAAAANATGTATACTGCATATTGTACTTAATGAAACAAATTAATCAATGCAAATAAAACTGAGGTAGGAATTTGACTAGACAAAGTTTAAATGTGCAAGTTGTACTGAATGGCATACGTAAATTAACGCAATTTAAATAAAAATTATGACTAAAAAGTACATCGAATCTAGGACAAAGTCCTAATAGCGGACAGGATCCGGTCGAACAATACATCCCATTCAACACTACTATGGTCGGTTGCTCCTGGCTCTTCATGGCTCAGAACTGGCTCATCACCCCCTTAACCCCAAAAACTCAAAAAAACTCCATTACTTTCCTAAAATGATCATCCTAGGTTTGGTGCGCTCAAAACTTCAATTGGATTGGTATATAAAAAAGAAATGAGCCAGCCCCAGTCCATTATCCCCTTTGATAGCCTTAGTTTAATTTTTTAAAATAATTCAAATGTGCCATGAAATTACCCAAATAAGTAAACAGTCCCTTTAAACCTCTGTTTTTGAAACTTTCCAAATTCATCGGAACTTCTGCAAACAAATGCAGGAAAGAACTGTTAATCTTTTCTTTGTTATTATGCAATAAAGTTAGCCCCATTCCGGCTGGGAGGGGGGTCTCTGGTTACCCCCCTCCCCCTGACATTTTTGGAGACTATTAATGTATTGGTCTGAGGCTCTTCAAACTTTTTAAGTTTTCTAACTAACACATGCCCATCACTTTTGGCTCAAAGTGGGGATTTTATACCTACTAGGCCTTATGACTTGAGGATTGTCAACCTGTATGAAAAAGTCCTCCCAAAAAAATGTTGCAATATTTTTGCCTTGTTTACTAGAATTCATGCATAAAAACAGTAATTTTAATAATTCTTTAAACCATCAACCCCAAGATCTTAATTGCATATTGTGGTACCAATTTAAAATCTAATTTTATTTAAATATCTCATAAAAACCGTTTGATTAAATAGATATTACTTATTTAACAAATATAAAATAATTTCCAAAGGTTTGTCAATATTTCTGTTTGTCTACTATATCTTTGGTAAGTACAACTTATCATAACATAAACAAAACGCGTACTTTATGTTTGTGTTACCTTGAAATTTAATTTTATTGGTCAAACAGGTCCAGATAGCAACACTTGAACTATACAGGATGCAATACGCGTACTGTATGTTTATATAACACAAATACGTATTTCCCACAGATGCCAGCAGGGGGAGAAAGGAATATAGAATGTAATCAATTTGCTATAGATGTCTCTCGTTGCACTTTAAGTACAAAAATTAGTTGTCTGCTACAAGCAATTTAGGAAGGAGGTTTCTACCTGCCAGCGTATCTATACATATATATTATCTTTGGTAATCAAACACTCAGTAGACCCATGTTTATAAGATCTCCCTGTACTCAAACACTGAGTGGACTCATGTTTATCAGATCTCCTTGTACTCAAACACTGAGTGGATTCATGTTTATCAGATCTCCCTGTACTCAAACACTCAGTGGATTCATGTTTATAAGATCTCCCTGAACTCAAACACTCAGTAGACTCATGTTTATCAGATCTCCCTGTACTCAAACACTCAGTAGACTAATGTTTATCAGATCTCCCTGTACTCAAACACTTAGTAGACTCATGTTTATCAGATCTCCCTGTACTCAAACACTCAGTGGACTCATATTTATCAGATCTCCCTGTACACAAACACTCAGTGGACCCATGTTTATCAGATCTCCCTGTACTCAAACACTCAGTGGACTCATGTTTTTCAGATCTGTCTGTATTTTCCAACCCATGATATATGGAGTGGGTGGTGGATGATTATCATCCCTTTCCTCAGGGGTCATCGTCTGCCAGAATATCTAATATTTGATGATTTGAACCTAATTTATCTCCTCTAGCCATCCACCCCCCCCCCTACCCCGTCTCGGCTCCAGCAGGATATGGTTAAGTGATTAACTTGGTAAATGACATTTAATTTGTTTGCATTTGACTGTTAGTTAGGCCTCGGGCCTTATAAACTCGGATTAAAACAACATTAGTAGAAGACCTAATGAAGCTTGTATCATAATTATATTGACTAATTAATGCAAATATAGATTTTATTCCCAAGCTGTGTAGGTAGGATGGGTGGGCCTTATAATTGCTCAATATTTGGCTAAATGAGTCATTTATGTAAAATAAAACCCAAATTAATAAACCGTCCTTAACGGAGAAAACTTACGGTTTCAGATCAAAAAGAAAGATTACGAGTTGAATTCATTAATTTATTTGTTCCTGAAGATTCTCCTAAAGGGACATAAGCATAGTTTTCATGACCATAGATAAATAAATAAACATAGATAGTTTATGTACGCAAAATCACCAAGAATTGTACAGTCCGCAAACTCATACTTCTAGGGGTCAAAGTGTACTTCAGTGATAAGCGGGGTGGTTTGGTGTTTTAATGGATTTCATAATAGAGTGTAAAATAAGTCCGGTAATGGAACTATTTGAACAACAATATTTCACTGAGCAATATATCATATTGACAAGAACTGAAGAAGGACATGAGAAGGACTAAACTAACATAAATGTCTCTCTTATGAACTCATGCACACCACAAGTACTCAATGACATAAGAACAGCCAATGTTCACAACCGACCTAGTTAATCTATATAATAGGAATATCTTTAAAACATCTCTGTACATTTATATCTTTAAAGAGGAAAAATGTCGTCTTATGCGCAATCTATCTTTATCTATGTTCATGACATTCCATGAAAAGATGGCAATGTCCGATTTACAAAGGTACCCTTGATAGCTTTGTCTGATCAAGTATGAATTAGATATCAAAGTTTTTTTAAAAGTTTAATTTACATTTGCGATTTCTCTGCTTAAGGGACTTGCGCATTTCTTGTTTATAAGAAGCATTAATGGAGAAGCTCACAGACAGAAACACTTTCCGCGTCAGGAAAACTACTGTATCTTTCATATTTTTTAATCATTGATAAGGTTTTGAGTAGTGCTAAGGATCCATTTAATTTTGAAGCGAATCCGGATCCTGGATCCGCACTGGAAAAAAATGGACCCGGATCCAGGCTATTTCCATAAAATTTTCAGAATTTTTTTTACAAAGCAGAATTTTTAAAGTTGTCTAATTTTTTTCGCTTTTTTATGCTTTATCTTGATCATCATCTTGATGAGCCATTCAGAAATCAGGAAATTTTTATAATTTCTCTTTTTTCAATAGTTCACATTTTGGTTGAGAGTATTTTTTTTGCAGTTTTTGGTTGATATTTTGCCCTTTGGATCCGGATCCATGGAACCGCATATTTTTGCGGATCCAGATCCTAAGCACTGGTTTCAAGTGTATCGATGTAAATCAGTCATTGCCATCTTTGCATGGAGGGTCATTTGAATTTGCGCTTACAGTCCATTTAAGATTAAAGATAGGGCCGGGGAAACAGGATTAGTCGCCAATCGCCGCCAATTATAATTTCTTGATCCAGATATGATCCAGATATTGTAGCACCTTTGGTATTCTGAACGAGTTCTGTTTCAAATATCGAAGGTTGACCGTTCGTGGGCAAAATATAGAGATAAAAAATTGAGAGATTTAAGCGAGTCTTCAGTGCCTTTAGCAGGGATCGAATTTAATAAATTTGCGGGATGCTGATCTGCCTACCACCGGTTCAAACTTGAATCACCGATTTAAATCCTTCCTGAATTTTTTACTTTGAATCAGTGGTTCAAGTTTGAATCGGCAATAGGTAGTTGAGTGACGTAGTTCATTAAATTCGGTCCGAGATTATTGTTTACAGTGGATACAGGGTTACCCACAAAGGATGAGACTGTGTATAATGACAACCTAAAGCTTTTTAAACGCGTGGATAAGAAGGTTGAATTTAGTCTTCCATCCCGTGAATAGATATCATGGATAAGAAGGTTGAATTTAGTCTTCCATACCGTGAATAGATATCATGGCTAAGAAGGTTGAATATAGTCTTCCATACCGTGAATAAAGTTTTTTATGTATATTAAATAATCTGGGGGAGAAAAGAAACAATTATACAGATCCAGGGAACCGTCTCTAAAGTGTCATCTTGTGTGGGTAACCCTGTAAATGACGTATAAGTCAGACTTCTGGTTTCTTATAGAAACAATTAAAACTTAAAAACAGCAGATTTCACAATAAAACAGAATTAATAGAAGTGAAAAAATTAAATCTTGTCTGCATTTTTTGAGGAAACCCGTGGGTGAAAAAACGGATTTAAAAATATGTTCCACGTGCAACGCCAAGCATTTTAGCTAGTTCAATTATGTATTTTTCTCCTGTTGAAGTAAAGCTTAGTTAGTGAGCTTGCAATTTGGATAACCATTGCAAAAATGTTCAAGCAACATTTGTCTGTCAGTTAAATATTTTCTCTGAAGTACTATGGAGCTAAAAAAACAAAACATTTGTGTTTGTTTAAAACTAACAAGAAAACTTAAAAAGGCATTAACTATCCTTTTCTGTTTCTCCTAAACTCCCAACTTGGAAATGAGTTAAATACAGGTTGAAATTGTTAAATAAGAACTGGTAATTTTAGGTTTAGTTTGAGTGCCTATTAAAGCACATTAACCCCCCCAAAGCAAACACGGAATTAAATTTGTCTTAACGACCTGGAAATTACGGACAAGCCGGAGTATAATGGAGAAAAATGCAAATGGTAAATTGAAACATGGGTGTAGCCAAGGGCGGGGGTTGNTAAGTGGTCTCTAGTAGGATAGTTGGAGGGGTGAGTAGTCTCTAGTAGGATAGTTGTAGGGATGAGTGGTCTCTAGTAGAATAGTTGGAGGGATAAGTGGTCTCTAGTAGGATAGTTGGAGGGGTGAGAAGTCTCTAGTAGGATAGTTGTAGGGATGAGTGGTCTCTAGTAGAATAGTTGGAGGGATAAGTGGTCTCTAGTAGGATAGTTGGAGGGGTGAGTAGTCTCTAGTAGGATAGTTGTAGGGATGAGTGGTCTCTAGTAGAATAGTTGGAGGGATAAGTGGTCTCTAGTAGGATAGTTGGAGGGGTGAGTAGTCTCTAGTAGGATAGTTGTAGGGATGAGTGGTCTCTAGTAGAATAGTTGGAGGGATAAGTGGTCTCTAGTAGGATAGTTGGAGGGGTGAGTAGTCTCTAGTAGGATAGTTGTAGGGATGAGTGGTCTCTAGTAGAATAGTTGGAGGGATAAGTGGTCTCTAGTAGGATAGTTGGAGGGGTGAGTAGTCTCTAGTAGGATAGTTGTAGGGATGAGTGGTCTCTAGTAGAATAGTTGGAGGGATAAGTGGTCTCTAGTAGGATAGTTGGAGGGGTGAGTAGTCTCTAGTAGGATAGTTGTAGGGATGAGTGGTCTCTAGTAGAATAGTTGGAGGGGTGAGTAGTCTCTAGTAGGATAGTTGGAGGGGTGAGAAGTCTCTAGTAGGATAGTTGTAGGGATGATTGGTCTCTAGTAGAATAGTTGGAGGGCTGAGTAGTCTCTAGTTGTATAGTTGGAGGGATGAGTAGTCTCTAGTTGTATAGATGGAGGGCTGAGTAATCTCTTGTTGTATAATTGGAGGGATGAGTAGGCTCTAGTTGTGTTGGAGGGCTGAGTAATCTCTAGTTGTATAGTTGGAGGGATGAGTGGTCTCTAGTAGAATAGTTGGAGGGGTGAGTAGTCTCTAGTTGGATAGTTGGAGGGATTAGTGGTCTCTAGTAGGATAGTTAGAGGGATGAATAGTTTCTAGTAGGATAGTTGGAGGGATGAGTGGTCTCTAATAGGACAGTTAGAGGGATAAATGGTCTCTAGTTGGATAGTAGGAGGGATGAGCGGTTTCTGGTAGGATAGTTAAGAGGGATGAGTGGTCTCTAGTAGTATAGTAGGAGGGATGCGTGGTCTCTAGTAGGATAGTAGGAGGGATGAGTGGTCTCTAGTAGGATAGTTGGAGGGATGAGTGGTCTCTAGTAGGATAGTTGGAAGGATGAGTTGTCTCTAGTAAGATAGTTGGATGAATAAGTGGTCTTTAGTAGGATAGTTGGAGGGATGAGTTTTCTGTAGTTTGATAGTTGGAAGGATGAGTGGTCTCTAGTAGGATAGTTGAAGGAATGAGTGGTCTCTAGTTGGATAGTTGGAGGGATAAATGGTCTCTAGTTGGATAGTAGAAGTGATGAGTTGTCTCTAGTAGGATAGTTGTATGGATGATTTGAAGAGTTGTATGGATGAATGGATGAATAGTCTCTAGTTAAATAATTGTATTGATAAGTGGAATAGTTGTCTCTAGGTAAATAGTTGTATGGATGAGTGGAAGAGTTGTCTCTAGTTGGATAGTTGTATGGATGAGTGGAAGAGTTGTCTCTAGTTGGATAGTTGTATGGATGAGTGGAAGAATTGTCTCTAGTTGGATATTTGTATGGATGAGTGGAAGAGTAGTCTCTAGTTAAATAGTTGTATAGATAAGTGGAAGAGTTGTCTCTAGGTAAATAGTTGTATGGATGAGTGGAAGAGTTGTCTCTAGTTGGATAGTTGTATGGATGAGTGGAAGAGATGTCTCTAGTTGGATAGTTGTATGGATGAGTAGAAGAGTTGTCTCTAGTTGGATAGTAGTATGGATAGTTGTCTCTAGTTGGATAGTTGTATGGATGCGTTATCTCTAGTACGATACAATTTACGAAACGAATGTAAATGTCAGTATCCATAAAATAACACATTTACATTGTACCTACAATCTACAAAATACTCAAAACATTGTTAAATAAGCTGTGACGATTATTTATTAAATAAAAATGTGTTCTCTTATTTTTCAAGTAAGTCGGTTTTCAAATAAGTCGGTTTTCAAATAAATCGGTTTTCAAAATGAATATATATATATAAAGCACTAGAACTTTAAAGGACAAAATAAAATCATATTTTCTAGATCTGAATTAGAGTATAATTATCTAGATTTAAACTATTGAAGGCCACCAGAGTCTAATTCTCTAGATCTGAACTGTCGGAGAAAATGTTGATTGAGGTCTTCGATTCCTTGAAAATTTGGTCCCAAGAACTAAAAAAAATTTTATGAAAGTATCCATAAATATCATAATATGAATGTACGACACACACAACAAACATTAATATCAATTCTTTAAAAAATCTTCACTCTAAAGTAATGGTACCAGTACAAACGTCGGACGTTACAAAGGTCGGACAGTGCAAAGGTCGGACTTACAAACGTCGGACTGTTACGAACGTTGGACTGGATTTTTTTTGTTAGTTTTAATTTTCAAAAAAAAAATTGTTAGAGGCAAACTTTTCGAAATTTCGAAATTTTGCAAAATCTAAATTATAAATACCTGTCACTATCAGGGTATCTATAACATTTAGGTTCATAGGTCTTCATAGGATTTTTCATAACATATCTAGAAAATTTATTATTTCAGGATTCAACAGTTCGTCGTAAGGAACTTGAAAAATGGAAAGTTTTGGCTGCGAAAATTTAATTTACATTTCAAAACCTATTTTACTTTATATCTACAATCTTATATTTACATTGAATACAATTAGCCTAAACTCAGAGAAATTAAACTAAATTAAAGCCCCCTCTCATTATTAAGGTGGAACAACACGTTTATATTTATAGAAATTATTAATATAATGCATGCGACTTCAATTCAAATCAAATCAGAAATGTGGGGTGTTGCTAAAATCAAATCAGAAATGTGGGGTGTTGCTAAAATCAAATCAGAAATTTGGGGTGTTGCTAAAATCAAATCAGAAATGTGGGGTGTTGCTAAAATCATATCAGAAATGTGGGGTGTTGCTAAAAGCATCCAAGTTTCTGAAGGGAGTTTCAAGGATTGCAGGTTCTTTCCCAAAGGGGTTTCCCAAAGATATTTTCCCAGGTGACAACTTCCCAACTCTTGGGAAGTCGCCCTTGGAAAAATACCTTTGGGAAAAATACCTAACATCGTTTCAACTCCTTAATGAACATTGGTTTTTCAACCTGGACCATTCCTTTTGCTATAACGTTTATAAAGAGGTTCCAGCACACAACCAAATTTTAGCCATGGAACAGTTGTAGGCGATTATATTAAGACGACTTTCGATTTCAATTTTGATCCATATCAAGCAGTTTAACAGATAAACATAGAAGTCAAGAGAAGCTGTCAATTAAAAATTGGCTCTTTTATCAGTTTTAAAGTGATTCGAAAAAAAAGCGTGTTGACAATCAAAACTTGAATAAAAGTCGTCTTCATAGTATTGATATAATCGCCTACCACTGTACCATGGAAAAGAACCTATTGGCTTTGAAAAAGCCCAAAATTAAATTTCTTTATAAATAAAAGAGTCACCTTTTTTCTTTATATTGAGGTGAGGTGTTGGATGAATTGTATCTAACTACTTCTTTTGAAACTGCAGTACAGGAAAACAAACATAAAAACAATATATCAAGCAGGATACATAATCACAAGTCAATCGGGATACCCAAACTTTAAAGACGTTTAAGTTTATTATTGTTATCATAGCCGTGTTAATATATATACAAATGTTTGAGTTACAATTTCTGGAGAACAGATAATTTGTTTCTAAAATAGTAAAGTTAATATTTTCTTTAATAAATATAATCTCTGGACTTGAAAGATTTTATAGGGAATTCTTGATAGTTTATTGTTAAGTTGGCTTTTGGTCAAAATAATTAAAGCCTAAAAAATACACAAGAGAAGAAAAAATTATTATGTTGGACGGGGGGGGGGGGTTATAATTGTGTCATTCTTCTCTAGGAATTAGTTAAATAAGTTTGTTTCCAAGTTTTCCTGGTCTAGGTTTAAAGTTTTCTCCACTTGTCTCCATAGAACTCTGCGCCTCAGTTTCAGTTGATTTCAGGGAGAAAAGACGATATTTAGAAGAGTCGTACGCATGAGGATCCAATCGATTCAACTGAACAGTGAGAAAAGACGATATTTAATATAAGCGTAAACAAGAGGATTCAGGATCCAACGGGTCAAAATTAAAAACGGGAAGACTGTTTTGAATAGAATCGTAAACATGAGGAATGAGGATCCAACCTATTTGACAAAATAATGAGAAAAGACGATATTTAATAGATTTAAGGAAATGTGAATCCAACAGACTCAAATAAACATGGGAAAAGACGATATTTAATAAAATTAGGGAAATTAGAATCCAACAGACTCAAATAAACATGAGAAAAGACGATATTTAATAGAATTAGGGAAATGAGAATACAACAGACTCAAATAAACATGAGAAAGATCGATATTTAATAGAATTAGGGAAATGAGAATCAAACAGACTCAAATAAACATGAGAAAGATCGATATTTAATAGAATTAGGGAAATTAGAATTCAACAGACTCAAATAAACATGAGAAAAGACGATATTTAATAGAATTAGGGAAATGAGAATACAACAGACTCAAATAAACAAGAGAAAAGACGATATTTAATAGAATTAGGGAAATTTGAATCCAACAGACTCAAATAAACATGAGAAGACGACGATATTTAATAGAATTAGGGAAATTAGAATTCAACAGACTCAAATAAACATGAGAAAAGACGATACTTAATAGAATTAGGGAAATGTGAATCCAACAGACTCAAATAAATATGAGAAAAGACGATATTTAATAGCATTAGGGAAATGTGAATCCAACAGACTCAAATAAACATGAGAAAAGACGATATTTATTAGAACTGTAGACATGAGAATAAATACAGACTCAAATTAACAATGAGAAAAAATTGTATCTGATAGAAATGTAGGCATGAGAATCCAACCGACTCAGAAACTCAGAGATGAACTCTTATGGTGGTAGGCGATATTATCAATATAATGAAGACCGACTTTCGATTTCATGGAAACAAAGAGAAGCTGTCATTCAAAAAAGTTTTATTTAATTGCTTGTAAACTCTTCATTCGAAAAAGCTAGTAAACATTTAAAAACTAAATAAAAGTCGTCTTCACAATATTGATATAATCGACTACCACCGTAGTATAAGAACATGTAGACGATTAGAGTAAAATCTTATATTAACGAATACTTCAAGCAAAAAAAATTAAAAGTATATATTAGATTTTTGAATCTATTTTTCTTAGTTTTTAAACAAATAAATCCCAACCCTACTATCTATCATTAGAATTACATCATTTTTTTCTCAATATATTTCGCCAAAAAATTTGGCATCATCAGGAGTTCGTCTCTTAATATTACAGATATTATAAGCAAAAAAAATTTAAAATGTGATCTTACCTTTTCATTTGCTCCTTCTTTCCTTCTGGATTTTTTGGTTTCCTTGGAGTTAGGGTTTACCAGATCGTTGTTCAGATTCTTCTTAAACTGTCGGAGTGCCATCAATCGATCCGGACAAGAGGGACCCTGGTCCAGGTCCACTACTATTTTTGGGACTCCAGGTTTCCTCTTCGGGTCCAAAACTAGCTCAGGAACTCTAGTTTTCCTCCCCAGGTCCATAAACAGTTTAGGGACACCAGTTTTCCTCCCGGGCGGGCAGATATCATTGATGGAATCTAAAAGAATATCAAAGCGATTGTCCAACTAATTCCAAGGAGGGTTGGGGGAGGGGAGGCATGCGGCCATGAGCCCAGCAATATCCTGTTCGAACCCAGGTAGTTAGCACGACCCTGCCCGAACTCCGCAGAATTCTTTTAGAGCCCAACAAGACTGCTTAAAAATTTTTTACAGATAATTGACTTATAAAGAAAAGAAAATCATAAAATAAAAAGGTGCTGGAATAGGGTACATACTCCTCACACCCCTCATCAACAAAAAAAAGTTTGATTATGAACACATTGGGTGAGACCTATCCCAAGTGAAAGCTGGATATCTGTTGGACTTATTTTGACCTTTTTAAAAATCTGATCATAACCTTCTTGGTAGTTATAGACCATTTTTTGGGACACCCGAAATACATAAATAAAACATCTCTACGCGATATCTTACTTTTTAAACGAGATACAACATTTTCAATCACAGTTTTAGATCACAGAGAACTTTTTTAACAGTAATGAAACAAAGGAGATTGACCTTAACTCGCTCTGCTAGCGCAGAACAGACAAAAACCACGGAGTTCTTCATTTAATCCATCAACCATGGAGTTTCACATTTAAACCATAGTTTTCTTTCAAACCATGGAGTTCATCATCTAAACCATTGATTTATTATTCAATCCTTAAGAGTTAATCACCTGAATCATGGATTTCTGAATCATGGATTTATCATCAAACCCTAGAAATTTATTATCTAAAACTTGGAATTTATTACCCGAACTTAGGAATTTCTTATTTAAACATTGGAGTATATTTTCAAGAGCAAGAAAATATTTTTGAAAACATGTTCTGTCTAGAAACGGAAAAAAAATATTCAATCAAAGGTCAATTGATGAGGTAATTAAAAAAACGAACTCTCACCGTTACTAGAAGTGTCTGAAAGTACCCGGGCCCTGATCTTCCTTGAAGGAATTGTTACAAGGGAGGAGGATGTATCTTCTACTTCCATCACATCATCCTCACTTACAGGTTCAGGAGGATCAGCAATCTCTACCAGCTCAGAACTACTGTCGGATACACACTCCGGAGATTCTTCCAGGACTATAGTGGGTTTGGAAATCTCTTGTGATTTCTCCTCGATCAGGAGTTTTGGTTCAGGTACTTTGGAAGGTTTTGGCATGGTCGGAAGTTCGGGTTTCTTTCTAAACAAAATTTAAAAAATAGAAGCGTTTTGACAAACCACTACAAGATAAACTAAAAACTAGTATTCGATGAACTTCGTAATGAACAAGCTCACGAAAGAAAATAAAAACGGGGGTTCTTATTGATAAAAAATGTGGCGCCTTGGGCTACAAACGGGGTTGCAGCGCTTCGGCTAAGGAATAAAGGGTGAAAAAGTAAAATTAAGAAATTTACAAAATATTTCTCCATGATTTGGCCATTCGTTGAAATGATTTGTAAATTATTTCTTTCGTAATGTATTTTCACAAACCTGTTTTTACTGTCTAGAAATTGATTGAATTCCTCTTTATCTCTTGATGAATTCTTCTTGTTGAGAAAACTCATGAACTTGACTTTCTCCGATTTCAAGGATTTTTCTATTCTAGATTTCTCCGGGCTTTTCCCTAGCTTATCAAACAAGATGTCCTGACTTGGTTTCGCTTTCCCGTAAATCTTGCGGGAACATATCCCGGCAGGATTCTCATGTCTTGGGTCCGTACTGGTGGGAACCTTCTCCAAAGGAATCCTATCACTTTTCTCTGGAGAAGATTGACTTGTTCCTGATCTTCTCCTCCTGGGGATCTTGTATTCTCCCAGCCTCGGCTCATCACTCCCCAAGAGTACGGAGGAAACCTCAGCTGGTCTCATGGTTTGGAGTTTGCTCATCCTCTCCTCCGGTCTTTCACGGTCTTTAGTTCTTGTACAACGAACAGAAATGCCTGAAAAATAAATTTTCATATAAGAGAAAAAAAACGGAACGAATTAGATCTATACAAGGTTATAATGCAAGGAAAGTTATTTCAGAGGTGTACGCATCTTTTGTACTGCAGTATACTGTCTTTGGGCAGTATGTAAACACAAGACGGATGTTGAAGCCTGACATGGGATCCATCTTTCACATAAAAAAAATAAATAAAATATTCTGGTCATAGGAAACTATCATGTGAATTATCAAAATTATTAAAATTCAATGCTTTTAACCTCCTTGGAAACTAAACAAACACAAATGCGCCTATTCCTGTTTACAAATTCCGCCCAGAGAGAACTGGTTTCAATATGTACGCAGAGTATACACAACTGCAATTGACTTTCCTTGCATTACATCCTTGGATCTATGTATATTATATATACGGGCCTTAGAGGGCGCTTCGCGCCCATCTTCTAAATTAATTATGAACATGTTCTCTTTGTGTACATCGTAAAACAAAACAAAAATAATTCGCGGATTTTCACAAAATATGTCGTGGATTTTCAAAATTTTCAAAAATTTAATGAAGATCGAATTTTGATGGAGACAAATATTTGAAATTTTGACCATTCATAAACCTTCCCTGGGGTCCCTAGATGTCCCACAAAAAAAATGGGCCCGATCGGTTCAGCCGTTTTGATGTTTATTAGATACAAACAAACAAACAGACAAGCCAAATTTATATATAGATACAGACTACAGAGCGTCTCATATAATATTAGATTATCTCCAAGCTTTTACGCCAAAATATTTACATAATACTCGAAAAACCTGATATTTGCTGCAAGAAAATTTTTATATTAGCCTTTTACATTTTTAAAAAAAGGATATATTCTATTCTGATTAGTCCAGATTTAAGCAATTACCGATATATTATGTTGTGGGACCCCTGTACTTGACTAGTCTGTTTGTTTGTTTGTCCGTTTGTATCCAATAAACGTCCAAACGGCTCAACCGATCGAGCCCAAATTTTGTCTAGGACCTCACATGACCCCAGGATAGGTTTATGTATTGTATACTCAGCTCAGACATACAAAATATTGTTTCCAACATTTTTGATTTTTGTAAAATTTTGAAAATCCACGAAAAAAAAAGTAAATCCGCAAAAAAATTATTTTTGTTTTTTTTTCAAAGAGAAGATGTTGAAAGATTGAGCAACTATTAAAATTGAAACAGCGCCTAGTTGTTTAAATTCTTGATCACCCACATAATCATCTAGAATTGTACTACAAAGTTATAAAAAATCGTCTTTTCAGACAAGACAAATTTAAATAAACTAGCCTTAGAGGGCGCTTCGCGCCCATCTTTTAAATTAATTGTGATCATGTTCTCTTTGTGTACATCGTAAAACAAAACAAAAATAATTCGCGGATTTTCACAAAAAATTTCGTGGATTTTCAAAATTTAAACAAATTTAATGAAGATCGAATTTTGATGGAGACAAATATTTAAAATTTTGATCATTCATAAACCTTCCCTGGGGTCCCTAGATGTCCCACAAAAAATTTGGGCCCGATCGGTTCAGCCGTTTTAACGTTTATTGGATACAAACAGACAGACAGACAGACAGACAGACAGACAAACAGACAGACAAGTCAAATTTATAAATAGATTAACCTTTACAAATATGTTTTACCCCCCCCCCCCCTCCCTCCCCCATTCAGAAACCGATTTGAGAAAAACAGGGTTAATGAAAAATTAATAAAAGATCTGCAAAGGAACCCGACATGGAACCCCCAGACCGCCCTCAGGGTGCAGCGCATCACCATGTGTCCTGGAATCCATACCTGGAAAATCCAAAGCCTCTTCCAAATCCGTCCCGTAGTTTAGCTCCGCCCTAAAACCCTTCCGACGTTTGCTCCGGCGGGAGGGGTCTCCGTTGTTCAGTTTTATAATCGGAAACTGCGTCACCCCCTTCTGAGATCTTGCAAGATTCTTAAATAATAAATAATTAATAAAAAAATGATCATCCTCATTTTTTCTTGGGGATTTAATATTTTCAGACTGCGGCTAAAAGTCCTCGGCGATTTCTAAAATTGAAGAAAACCAGAATTTTGTTTCCACAGAACTCTACCTGAATATGGGTTGCAAGTTCAAATCTTTTCTTAAGAATTTCCTCCATGGGAAACCAGTTCGTCAGGTCCGGAAGCTTAGACCAGTAAAACTGGGCAACAGAACCTTAAAATATATAATGCGATCACGTGATCAAGTAATTAAAATATCTATGATCAAATTAAAGAAATTAGATGAATACTAAAAAATACTAAAATTAAGATGGACTGAGGAAAAAATCGGATAGAGAAGAAAGCATGTCAGAGAAGAAATTTGAACAGAGGAAAACTTAGATGAATATGAAAGTAGGAAAGAAGAGAATGTCGGAAAGAGGAGAAAGTAGGACGGGGAGAATTTAATTTGGATAAGAAAAAAGGACCAAAAAGAAAGACAAAGAAGGACGGAGTAGCAAGAAGGACGGAAGAGAAAGTAAAATGGAGGAATGCGAATGATGGAAGAGGGGAAAGACACAAGGATGATAATAAATTTGAAAACAGAAGAATGTAGGACGCCGCGCAGGAGTAAGTATGGCAAAAAGCAAATAAACTGATTTAGGAAGCATAATGTAACTGCCGTCTACTATCGCGCCGGTCAGAAGTCTCCAATGTCTATTTTGACCTCGGAAATGAACTCCTTGTCCCAATTTTGATTTAGTTTGATGTATCTCATGCTTCTTTTATTTTGACTTTGGCCAAACTTAGCAAATAAGTATTAAAAGATATTTTCTTTCATTGCGCGGACATTTGAGGCTTTGGAGGTGAATTTTTTAAGCGCATATTTTTCTCAAGATTATCAGGATAAATGTTCAAGTGCAGTTAATGAACTTAAGATTGTTTAAATTTACCGGAGAGTAATACGTTTCGTGCCCTTAGGACGGAAAAAGACCCTAATTTCAAATATACTTACAAAAAATCTTCTCCACGTAGTGTAGAAGGAAGACCCCGCAGTCAGTAAAATTATCCTGTTCCGGTTTATTGGGCTTCATCAGTTTCATCTCACGAGCAGAGAAGGTTTCCGTCCCACCACGTTTTGCCTAATAATTTTAACTTTCTTATTTTCTTAGTTTTCTTAGTTTTCTTTAGTTTATTTTAGTTTTCATAGTCTTCAAATTATCGAAGGTATCATAACTATCATAACTTATATATTTTTATTTATAGTTTTCATAGTTCCAAATTCAGCGTGAGATGCTTAGCGTTCAGGGTTCAAATTCAGGGTACTGAAGTAAGTCATTGGACCGAAGTTAAAATGACAACTTTGGGATCCCGAGGACACCGGGTGTAGCATAAAGTACTTCAAGATTTTTAAGATCATCTACCTACTCCATTTTATTCTGGAGACCACTGTATCAAGAACAAACATAATCTTACCTTCCACTCGCAGGATAGATACTGTCTTATAATAGATACAGCTTTCTCCTTGTATCCTCCCATGCTGTCCAGCAGGATTAGGAAAGGTTCACCTCTGGTCAACCTCTCCTCGGGATCAGCAGGCTTCTACAATACAATAGATTTTAGGGAATCATTGCCAGTCCTATTTCCAATTTTTTAACATTACATTCAAAATTCTTGATTTATAATCCAGAATAACAGTATAAGTTCTCATAGTTTGGTAAAACTGCGATTAGGATTTATTCCTATAATAAATATAGTATTAAAAACCGAACAAGTTAATTTAAAAACTATGCTCATCACCCCCCCCCAATCACGGTGCTAGAACAACGCTCCTCAGGGAACTGACAGAGTTCAATCACGGGCTGATCACTTCCTAGAAAATAACAAAGATTTAGGTAATTTAAAGTGGCCCAGGATTTGAAGCGGCATGTCCGATTTACAACGGAACCCTTGAAGTATTTATCTGAGAATGAATGAATGATATATTTTTTTAATCTTCATGACAGAAACAATCTCAAGAACTGACGAGAGTCAACCCAGACCGAAATATATTTTCAATAAAATGTGGAACTAACATCTACTTTACTCTACAGAGGTTTGGTTCATCAGCATCACCGAATTTTAAATATACATGCATTTCACTTTGAAAGTTGGTCCTTTTCCTTCGTGTAATTAAGACTTATGGTTCAGAAACAATAAAATCAGAATCAACACTTAACTAGAAAGTCAACGATATCTACCACATTATTGAACAAAAAAAGGGTTTCAGGATACCATTGATAACAGAGCATGGCCATTAGCCATTTTGGGATCCAAAAATCGTTCTCTAGGAATATACCGCCATTTTAAATAAAGGGTCTCATGGAGTTATAATGACAGTTCCTTTAAATACTAGATGCCCTTAATACCAGTGAATTGTCTACCTTTGAATCTAGTGTTTACGGAGGGTAATACAGGTTTCTCCTCCGTGTTATCATCATCCGCATCAACAATAATGACTATATCTGAGTCGTCGGCGGAGGAGGAGATGGGGGCCACGGAGTTGGACATTCTTAAACTTTTCCGCACAAACTCAATCTGTAAAGTTTTTAAAATTCAATCTATATATTTAAGCTTGTCTGTCTGTCTGTTTGTCTGTTTGTTTGTTTGTATCCAATAAACGTCAAAACGGCTGAACCGATCAGGCCAAAATTTTGTGTTGGACCTCAAGTGGTCCCAGGGAAGATTTCTGGCCAATGTAATCTTAAAATATTTTTATCTTAAATTATTTAATTTTGTAAAATTTTAAAAACTAGGCTTTTAGGGCGCTTCGCGCCCATCTTTTATTTAAATTCGTAAATCTTCCCTGTGGTCACGTGATGTCCAACAAAAAAATTGGGCCCGATCGGTTCAGCCGTTTTGACGTTTATTGGATACAAACAAACACCAAGACAGACAAACAGACTGACATCCAAATTTATATAGAGATGAGCGAAAAAATAATATGCAATCTGCAAATAAAATATAAAAAAAAATTTATACTGAACAAAGAGAAGATGCTCAAAGATAAAGCCACAATAAATAGTTTAAAAACATTTAAATACTTAATCAATATAATTAATTAAATAATTGATTCTTATTAGTTTATTAAAATTCATGTTAAATAGTAAACCCGGTACCTGAGAAGCTGTATTGTTTACAAGTTTTCGCTTCCGCTTCAGTCGACAAGATTTAAAGAGCGAATAATTAGC
Organism: Eurytemora carolleeae; assembly: GCF_000591075.1. Classification (NCBI taxonomy): domain Eukaryota; kingdom Metazoa; phylum Arthropoda; class Copepoda; order Calanoida; family Temoridae; genus Eurytemora; species Eurytemora carolleeae. The sequence continues at coordinate 81,010 of NW_019396221.1, forward strand.
TGACTCCGATCCTAGCTTGTCGTCAACCTCCTCCTCCTTCGGAACATACTCAGCCACCCTGTTCTCCTTGTTCACAATCCTCGACTTATTCGTCGTCCTGGTTCCAAGGTTTAGTTTCTTCTCCGTCCTAGCTTTTAGGTTTTCCTCCTTCTCCCTCCTGGTTTCAGGAATTTCCTCTTCACTCTCAGTCTTTAAGAACTCTTCTTTATCCGAACCTGCCTCTGAGTAGCTATCCTCCGGTCCTATAAATGTAATATCCGAGATTAAACGGTAAATTATCTAGAAGTAAAGGAACGTAAACCAATATTAGTAAAATCACGAGATTAAAAGTAAAAATAAACTTGAAAACGATATTACCTTTCAGTTCGTCAGGAATAGCACAATTTTCTTTGTGTCGAGAATTGTTCTTTGTGAGGTTTATCAGTTCCTGTTGATCCTCGTCACTAGAGTCAGGTTCTAATCTGTAGAATATTATCATTGATCAGGAATAGCAAGTTTAATAATTAAAATCTTCTTAATTCAAGAAATATCAGTTCCCTCTCTCAGGAAGAGGAAATTGGTTTTAAAGCTTTTTTGGGGAAAATTAAAATGGGTATTTATTTTTTTCAACTGTTAATCTTTTTAAGACACTTGCCGCTTACTTCAAATTTCTATCTGAAAATCATTACCTTATGTAGAAGCGAAATAATTTTCTTCCAGATGAAACGTTTAAAAATTGACAACCTTTTATTTTGAAAACTGAAACTTTTAATGACTAATTTCCTGTATATTGAAGATATATCCAGTTCGTGTGGAGGAGGGGTGTGTGCGACACTTGAACTCTTAACAATTAACAATTCACATGGAGCCTATTTCAGACCTAAGTTTCCACCTTTCAGGAAATCAAAAGATATTTAAATCAAAGCGAATTGATGTCAAATATTATTCTCTGTGTACATCTTGAATTTGCACTTAAAGTGAGGCTTAATCCGGGATTTTGATTTTTTACATTTTGACTCAGGCGGACCCCCTCTTTAGCATAGTATTAATTTAATGTCTGAGCACAGATTTCATGTCTTGAACGGGTTAAGCCTCACTGTGCACTGTTAAAAACATGAAAAAGGAAATTTCCACAGTTTTTCAAAAATGATTGCGTTATTTCTGTTTTTAACCAATCAAATGAAAAAGGGTTAATAAATGATATTTATTGATAAATAAACAAAATAATTTATAAAATTCAAATTTTAAGTGATTTAATTACCGCAAAATTTGAGCCTCGGCGAGTGCACAGAACTCTAGAGACAACTTGATCTATATATTTGAATCCCGGAGACTTTGAAGGGTTTCCCTAAAAATTATCTTATTCAATTTTGATGCAATTTATCACACCTAATATTTCCCCTTGTAGGGTGATTAAGTGACTTTATCGCCCTACAACAGGGCGAAAAAGCAACTTTTTTACCCTGCTATTAAAATTTCAAATTTCATACCAAATTTGTCTCATTGTAGGGTAATAAAGTTAATCCCCCTACAACAGGGTGATTAAGTAACTTTATCAACCTGCTTTTAAATAATTTGAATAAAACTGAATAAAACAATATATGTTATTGAAATGGATATCATGCTTGCGAAAAAGTTTTTGCTGTGATTTTTAATTTTTCTAGTTTGTAGACAACCTAGAAAAATAAGAATCCCGACAAGAACTTATTCGCACTTAAGAATACACATTACAATGACATAAATACATATTATTTTTTAGAAAGTCTTCACTTTTTGACAGATTTCATCGAATAAGTCTTAAGATAAGAGTGTGGCAGATTAAAAGGATTAAGATTCTGTTTTGGGATAAAATGGGTTTATGCTAGACCATATTAATTCTAAATAAAAGCCTGGAGTCTGGATCCATACCTGGTTAACAATAAGGCGATGATTTCTTCTATCCCTGGACCTATCTCGTTTTAATGTCTCTGGAGAACTTCGTATCTCCGGAGAACTGAACCTGGACGGAGTTATCTCTGGTTTATGAACCCTGCTCAGTATGGGGGAGGGAGTATATTCTGCAACCATTCATTCCAATATTGCACGGAACAAAATGGTGGCTTAGATATTCTTACTTACTTTTCTAATATATATCTCAGCAGTATTTAAAATTTTTAAAATTTTTATTTAATAAAATTTGAATTATTAAACTTTTAAAGAGCCAAACTATCTTCATAGGTCGTAAACCGTTGGTATAACGTTCACTTCATTATATCAAAAATAATGTTAAAAATTTTGGTTTTTATATATTGGTTTCAAACCTAAATGTAAAAGGCAATTATAACGATCAGCGGTTTCGAAAAGGGGGCTAAGTAGAGACAATATTAATTTTTCAGTTTAAAACAACAAATAAACTTAAATTTGATGTTTTTCGCGATTCACAGAGATTCTGGAATCTTCGTCCTTCTGTAAATTAAAAAACTTGCTTCATTTATATATCGCTTTGAAATAATGGAAAAAAGTGTTTTCTATATTATATTGGAAAAATTCCTGATTCCGATTCTGTAATCCAATCACTATCAGAGTTTTCTGTTCGACACTTCGTTTCTACAAATATTTAAAAAGTTAAATTTGGACAGGAATAAAATAAGCTAATTAGATTGCACTTCTTGTAAATAAGAAATTGTTCTAGTCATAATTAACTTAGAAGATTAACTAAGAGATTTAAGTTTATAATTGCACTTAAATATTAAAAATTAGGGGCCCGTAGCACAAAAATAAAGAAAGTTAAGACAATTTGAAGTTTGTCATTTGGCTTGGTTAAAATTGTTAAGGACTTAATGTAGAAAGTAAAAAAAAAACTTAAATTAACAGTTACCAAAATAAGGGATTACAAATATTGATAAAACTAAATTTCTCAGGTCCTTGATATTTTCATCGAAATGTCCTCCATGGAATTTATCATTAGTTTAGTTTTGATCTAAAAGCCTAAATAACCCTTAATTTTTGTTCTTATGAAAAACCAATGAAACCCAGTTAAGAAAAATTGGAAAACTTAAAACTGACATTAAATTTTTTGACCAAAATAACAAAAAGCGAACCAAGAGAAAACCTACAAACCGTTTATATTTTAAAATAGAGTTATTCCCAGGGAATAGGAATAAAGGGAAGGGCAATGGCGCTGGTCTGGCATGAGAAAGCCAGAGTTTGGTATTACACACGCACACTCTTTTGGTACAGACACATAACATGACTACAGTCAAGGAAATTGCATAACAATATCGTCAATTATAATTAAGCTTGAATGACAAGTAGTTATTATATTGGCTTATAGTATATCTGGCTTAAAATCAGGAACTAAAAACGTGAATAACCCCGAAAGTAAAGAATATATCTGGCTTAAGATAATACCCCCCAAAAGTAAAGAATATATCTGACTAAAGATCAGGAACTAGAATCGTGAATACCCCCCAAAAGTAAAGAATATATCTGGCTTAAGATCAGGAAATAGAAACGTGAATACCCCCCAAAAGTTAAGAATATATCTGGCTTAAGATCAGGAACTAGAAACGTGAATACCCCCCAAAAGTAAAGAATATATCTGGCTTAAGATCAGGAACTAGACACGTGAATACCCCCAAAACTAAAGAATATATCTGGCTGAAGACCAGGAACTAGAAACTTGAATACCCCCCAAAAGTAAAGAATATATCTGGCTTAAGATCAGGAACTAGAAACGTGAATACCCCCCAAAAGTAAAGAATATATCTGGCTTAAGATCAGGAACTAGAAACGTGAATACCCCCCAAAAGTAAAGAATATATCTGGCTTAAGACCAGGAACAATGCAATGGGGGTTTATAAGATATGAAAGTTAAAAATAAAGTTTCTAGGGGTATGGCATTGCCCACAGTTTCCCCCTGTACATGACTGGTTCAAATTTAGAGCCCAGATGGGATACAAACCTTTATTTAAAACCCGCTGAAAGCCTCTAACAAGCGGTGAGCCGGGCCGGGACATTTTTTGAAACCATTTGATAAAATATCCAGTTCACTTCTACAAATCTGAAACAAACCACACCTTACATAACTTTATTTTGAGAACTTAACAAAAACAATTGAAAAATATCTTTATAACAAAGTAAGGGTTTATATTTTGAAATCTCTAGTTTAAACTAGAATAAAAATCATATCTAGAGTATAACAAAAAAAAATCCCCTTGAATATTTATCAAACAATGGGGGGGAAGCCCCTTCATCCTTTCCATAAATAAAACAAAACTTGTTTTATTTACATTGCACCTTGTGACCTTGCACCTTACACCTTAAAGCACTTATCTATTTGTTGTATTCTTAGTTTAATAATTCCCCTTTTGTAAAGTAAGTAAAAGGTTCCACAACTTTGTATTTAATATACTTTTACATTGTACATTGTTTACATAAGCACAGTGATTCAAAACAAAATGGATTCATCCTAAAATTAAAATTTTCGAATAAAATGCAATAGAAGACATGGCTTATTTTTTCATAACATTATAGAAGAACTGGATTGAGGGAGTGGGGGAGGTAGTTTATGAAAGGGTAGAGGGGGGGGTAGAAGGGGTAAAGGGGGACTTAAAAACAACGATGATTAAATGAATTCCATTATGATACATAAGTAAGAAATATTTGAAGTTATTGTTTGTTGAAAAAAAGGCATCAAAATTTTAAATGCATCCGAAAAATTTAAATTATCAGTTAAATTTTTTTGACGTGTTTTATTTTGGATTCGGCCGGATTTAGATTTTTCTTTTGATTTTCTGAACAAACTGATTAATACCATGATTTATAAATTGATCGTTTGACTTATTTTTGATTCGATTGATTGATTTAATTGACCTGGAACTTGTTTACATCCTTGGCATTGATCACTGTACTAATCTTCTCTTTTCCAAGAACAGCTCTGAAACAGACACTTTACTTCACAATATGACAAAATATATTTTAAGGAACTAACGTCAATGTGATTTTATGGTGACCCAATCAATAATCCATCAACAGGTTCATTCACTTCCGTCCTATGTCAGTTATTCCCAAAGTTTTGATAGTTGACTGGTTCTCCATATAATTACATTACAACACGGCCTGTAACCGAATTTAATTAATTTGAATCCTCGATTCAAATCCTTCTTTAATCTTTAACTCTAAATCTGAGTTTCAAAGAACCGGTGAGGCGTTAAAAAGTGTCCGGGTGTGAAATAATGCCCGGGTAGAGGGGTACTTCTTGATGTTAGAAAGTGTCCAGGTGTGAAATAATGCCCGGGTAGAGGGGTACTTCTTGATGTTAAAAAGTGTCCGGGTGTGAAATAATGCCCGGGTAGAGGGGTACTTCTTGATGTTAGAAAGTGTCCGGGTGTGAAATAATGCCCGGGTAGAGGGGTACTTCTTGATGTTAAAAAGTGTCCGGGCGTGAAATAATGCCCGGGTAGAGGGGTACTTCTTGATGTTAGAAAGTGTCCGGGTGTGAAATAATGCCCGGGTAGAGGGGTACTTCTTGATGTTAGAAAGTGTCCGGGTGTGAAATAATGCCCGGGTAGAGGGGTACTTCTTGATGTTAAAAAGTGTCCGGGTGTGAAATAATTCCCGGGTAGAGGGGTACTTCTTGATGATTAGGACACTTCCCCCACAATATCAAATTATGGATGCATTGATAAACATCTCCTGAACTTAAACATATACTTCGATTAGTTTTTAAATGTAGCAATACTAAAAACTATGTAAGACGATATTTCGTCTCGAATGTCGTCTTCTTTTCATTAGGAATTTAAAACAGGAATATATTAACTTCTATCCCTTGCACATTCAAAAGTTATTTAAAAATTAGTCGTTTATTTAACAAATCTATTTATTATAATAAGATATTTTTTAATTAGATATTTTTAAGACCTAACCACAGTACCCGGACATTATTTCACGCCCGGACACATTACCACGTGACACCAGCAGTAGGTAGTTTAACTCCGTAGCTTAAATTCATTAAATTCGGTCCCTTTCCACTTTCTACAAGTCACGAACAGAGATAATCAATTTTCAGCAGAAAAAGATGTATCCAATATTGATACTTGAATTAAGGATTAACGGATAACGTTGTGATTAGTCAATTAAAAAAAGTTATATTAAAAATTCAAAAAAATGACCTGATAAGACACATGTATTCAGCAGGCTCGGGATGGGGTTCAGCAGCCGGAGGTAGTTTACTCAGCTAAAAACAATATAATGAGGATAAATAAACGGTTTTGGGATTTCTTCAAATACAAATTTTCGCAGATTTCAACAATTTAAAAGCTATTAAGTTGGATGTCTAAAGAAAACGGGTTAGATCTATCATGGTTCCTTGTTTCTCCTTAGTGAAACATCGAAGAAAAAAATAACTACTATTTCACGTTTCATTTTACATTGTTCCGAAACTTCCGATATTATTTGACAAATAAAAATTGAATGGTAAAATGTTTAGTGTTGAAGAAATAATGTTTTCACTTACAAATAATTTCTTCCCTTTCTGTTTCACGTTTTTTCTAGGTTTCGGGATAGGTTTGGTTCGTCCGTCATATCTTTTCATACAAAGATCAACATGACCTTTAGACCGGGACTTATCAAACATGAGGGTCAACTTGGACAGGAACAGGTCATTGTCTACCAGCATAATATCTGAAAACAATCAAATTTTATTACAATCTAATAATTGAAGGAAGGTGGACCGTGTATATATATAATTAATACCCAGGGCTGAAACATAGTCTAACTTCCTTATCACAGCATTGTTCAGAACAGTTAATCTTTTTAATATTTGGCAACGTTTAGTAGATGGGAAGGGGGGGGGGGTAGATAAAATATTCTGAAACTAAAGTTTAATATATTTAACTAAAATATTGATTAAATCTACAAGCAAGCATATCTTAGATTAAAAATTAAATAGACTTAAAAACAACGATGATTAAATGAATTCCATTAGTATTATATAGAAATGAAGAGGAATGGACATTAATTCAAAACTTGACTACTTTTATAAAATAGTCCAGTCCTCTTGTTTGATGTTGCAGGTTGTTAAATGTTTATACCATCTAACTAGTGTATATCAGGTTGTTAAATGTTTATAACATCTAACTAGTGTATATCAGGTGTAAAAAACAAAACAATTTGAAGTCACATAAACAATGATCAGACATGCTTTTCAAACAATACTAATACGTAAATTTTCACTCGACATAATTCTAAAAATAAGATTGAAACTATTTCAGATGGTTTTCTGAGCCTGGTGAATCCTCTTGAGTCTTATTACTTCCTACTTCTTCTAGCTGTTGCATACTTCCTTGGTGCTGTTCCCGGTCTCTGCTGATTACTTCCAGTTCCAATTGAGAACATATTTCCGGCAGCTGGAGCAGGGGCTCCAAAGGCAGGAGCAGGAGCTCCAAAACTAGGGGCAGGAGCTCCGAAACTAGGAACTGGAGCTCCAAAACTGGGAGCCGGGGCTCCAAATGTTGGCGCAGGAGCTCCAAAGCTCGGTGCTGGAGCACCAAAGCTTGGTGCTGGAGCTCCAAAAGTGTTTGGACTTGTGGCTCCAAAGGCTGGGTTAACAGGAGCAGCTGAACCAAAAGTGGGGGCAGGAGCTCCAAATGTAGAAGCAGTAGGTTGGGCAGCAGCTCCAAATGGGTTTGCATTAGGAGGAGATGCTGCTGAAGAAGATCCGAAAGAGAAAACGGACGACTGCGGTTGTGTTGCAGAAGCTCCGAAACTGAAAGCTCCCGATTGCTGCTGAGGCTGTTGAGGTTGACTGGTAGCGGATCCTCCAAACTGGAACGCTCCTCCGGGGGCAGGAGCTGCTGCTGCAGGAGCAACAGGGCTGGCAGCTGTACCTCCAAAGGCAAAGGTAGATGCAGGTTTGGGAGCCGTAGTTCCAAAAGAAAATACACCACCGGCTACTTCAGGTTTTGGCGGCGCTGTCGCTCCAAAACTGAACGGAGTGGCGGCAGCTACTGGTTTGGAAGCATCCGATTTACCAAAAGAAAAAGTAGGAGCAGCTGAAGCACTGGAGGTCGCACCGAATGCTGGAGCGGCATTACCGAAAAGGCTTGCTTGAGTTGTAGGAGGGGCACCAAAAGCTGAAGCAGTATTGGTTGCTGCACCACCGAATGTAGATGCAATTTGAGTAGAGGAGCCACTAAACGTAGAATTAAGGTTGGTAGAAGAGCCCCCGAATGCTGAGGCGGGTTGTGCTGTAGAACCGGCAAATGTTGATGAGGGCTGAGTAATTGACCCGCCAAAAGTTGAAGCGCCTGCATTTCCCCCGAAAACGGAACCTGGCGCTGTTGTGTTAGACCCAAATGAGAACGTTGAACTAGGCTTATCCGCAGGTTTGGTTCCAGAACCACCAAAGCTGAATCCAGGTTTTGCATCAGCAGTTTTACCAAACTGAAATGTAGCAGCGGGAGCAGCTGGAGTTGACGTGGTTGGAGCAGCATTGCCAAATTGAAAGGAAGTATTGGCTCCAGCTGCTGTCGTTGGAACAGCTCCAAATGTTGACGAAGGAGCAGCAAGTTTTTCTGAGGAAGGAGTTCCTCCAAATGAAAACACCGGAGCAGCAGAAGTTGCTGGAGCTGCTGGTGTAGATGTAGCAGCTGCTCCGAACTGGAACGCTGGGGCCGCAACAGGTGCAGGAGCAGCTGTTCCGGATGTATTCCCTGCTCCGAACTGGAACGTAGGAGCTGTAGAAGATGAAGGAGCAACAGGATTAGAAATTCCGAAAGAGAAGGAGGGAGCTGCTGCAGCTGCTGATGGTTTTTCAGCTGAAGGAGCAGCAGGAGCTCCGAATGTGAAAGCTACAGATGCTGGATTACCCTGTCCAAATGGGAATGCTGAAGGGGCTTCAGAAGTGGAACTTGATAAAACAGAAGATACATTTGTTGTTGTACTACCTGCTCCAGTCCCTGTTGTTGTACCTACTCCTCCTACTCCAAAACTGAAAATAGGTTTCTCCACAGCTCCAGTAGCTCCAGTAGCATGAGTACTTGTAATCGCAACTCCAGTAGTAGCTCCAAACTGGAAGGTTGGAGCAGCAGCAACTGTTGTTGTGTTCAAAGACGCTACTGAGCTGTAAGCTGGAGGAGCTGCACTCGGAGCAGAGAAGCTGCTGTACGCTGGAAGAGCTGAAGAAGCAGCTGGACTATCAGAAGCTCCAGATTTTCCAAAAGAAAATTCTTCCGGACTTGCCTTTTCAGCAGAAGACTTAGTTTCCGTAGCAGTAGAACCAAAGCTGAAAGCTGGAGGTGGTGGTTTACTAGATTCAGAACTAGGAACAGTTGAACCTGGAACACTAACCGGAGGTTCAGCCTTCGAATCTGCTGATGTAGCTCCGACCTTAAAACCCGGATTATTCTCTGCTGTCCCAGAAGGTTTATTTTTTAATATTCCAGAAGATGAGCCGGGTTCCTTTGCTCCTATACTAAATTCCGACGAGGGTTGGGGTGTGGAGAGAACAGGTTTAACAGAACCCGGGGCAGATTCGTCCCGTGGAGTTGAATCCTCTAGTATAACAGTGCTAGAACTGTCGCTTGACTGAAGTGGAGGTACTCCACCCTTCTCCGTGGATAGAGAGAAGGTTACAGTTGGAGTTTTCTCCTTCTCTCCTGAACTGGGTTTAGCTCCAAATGTATGCGTAAACCCAGGGGCATCGTTCTGAGCCTGTTTTTCTCCGCCATCCTTTGAACCAAACTCGAACGGAAATCCTCCAGGTTTAGAAACTGTCTCCGGTTCTATAACCTCTTTTTCCTTCTCCTCAGGACCTTTGATCTCATCCCCGAATACGGCAAGTAACTTATCCAGTCTTTTCCTCTGCAGTTTTCTATCCAGGTCTAGATCCTCCTTGGTCACCATCCTAGCCTTCTCTGTGCTGTTCTTCTTACCCGGAGTAAGGTCTGGTTTCTCTGGAGTTGGAATAACTTGCCGAGATCCTTGGACATTAGGAGTAGAGGAGATATTCTCCTGTTTTTCAGTCAGTGTTGTATTAGGACTACCCTCACTAGACTTTCTTCTGCTTTTTCGAGATGAAGAATTCTTTCTTTCCTTTTCCCTGTCCGGAGACTGGAACACGTTCTGCTTTTTAGGTTTCGGAGTTTCGGACTCCCTCTCCGAATCCTCAGAGTCCGATTCCGAGTCCCGGGCCCGCTTCAGCATACACCTGGAGGAGGAGAGACTAGCCAGGAGCTCGGCGTTGACAGCTCTACTCTTGGTCGAGGTTAACCCAGCAGACTGGGATGGGGGTCCTGAAGAAAAAAATTAAATTTTAAAAAATTTCACAAAAATTCAAATACTTATTTAATAAGGTGTTAAGTAAATATCCTGTTTTTAAAACATCATTGTTTAACACAGTGCTTGGAATCCGGATCCGTTGGATCCGCAAGATTTTGGCTTCCTGGATCCGGATCCGGAAAAATATGCAGATCCACGGATCCGGATCCAAGGGGTAAAAAATCAACCAAAAACTGCAAAAAAAAATTTTACTCCTAAAACCCAACCCTGAACTTTTGAAAAAAAAGAGAGATTATAAAATTTTCTCATTTCTAAATGGTTCATCAAGTTTTAGGATAAAAATAAGCTAAAAAAATAAAACAAAATATTTGAAAATTATTTTTTGTTAAAAAATCCGCATCAAAATTAAATGGATCCTAGCACTGGAACAAAACTTAATGAAATTCAGTAAACGATCTCTTTGATATATCTAGAAACCTAATAATATTAAAAATTCTACGTTCCTGGTTGATTCAAGTATTTTTAGCTTTAAAAATTAATGTTAAAGAAAAGCATTATATTAATTGTAATTAAGTTAATTAAATAAATAGCCCATTAGCACTTTTTTAATATATCGTTTAATCAGGAGGGTATGGAATATCCTGAAATTAGGAAGGTATGTCTCATGGAAAAAAAGGCCTGAGACCTAAATTAAAGAATTTAAACCGAAATACCGGTTCCAATTGAGCGTCGGCTCAAATCTTGAAACACTGAATACAATTTCAAGTTGAACCAATCATGTTTGAGCCGCGTCTCAAATTTGAGACGCGGCTCTTTAAATTCTTTAAAATCGGCCTTTGGAATTCTACCTGGAGCTTGATGTCCGAAGACGGATTGGTTCCTGGAGAGAAGGTTTCCCAATGATAAATCTGCCTCCCTGGATACAAGATGACTGGTTGTCTGTCCAACAACTCCGGAGGAGAACAACGGAGGCATCTCCATACTCAGGGAGGAACCCAGAGAGGAGGAGGAGTCACGTCGAGCTCTTTTACTACCTAGAGAAATGAAATGGTTATATTCTTATAAACTGTTCTTGTATTGATTCTTATGTCAACATATACGATTAATATTCAATTTTTATAATGATAGGAAAAGCTTGAAAATCAGAGGGAGAACCTCATTTTAAGAGATTAAAAGCTCGTTAAATAAATTTAAAAGTCTTGGTATAATTCGTGTTTAGGTCTAATCAAGTGATTAGTCTGTAACATGAAAATTTTCAGTTTCACACCAAATCAACTTTTGAATATTGTTTCCGAGTTATATTGTAAGATATTAAAAACAAACGTTTTAACTTAAGAAACTCGTTATTTTATCCTTTTTTTACTACTGCACTGGGTTGCATTGCAATTTTTTCCCCCTACTTTTGAAGTTACTTATTCTTAATTAAAAACTTTTTTCATATAATATTTGTTTGGATTAAATCTCAAGAACTGACGGGGGTAAATCCAATAAAATGTGGAACTAACATCTACTTCAATTATTCAATGACGTTTGGTCCAACATCACCGAATTTTAAATATTGCGGAGAAAAAGGTGTAAAAATTGTAAACGTTCATACCATCTTCTGAATGTTCGTCACTTGATCTTCGATTTCGTTTTCCAGAAAGTTCGGCTAGTACAGCAATAACAGATCTATATAGAAAACAATATTAAGTCTGTCGAAAGAATATGTTTATGTTTATAAGATCGCTTCACTTAATAATTAGAGAAAAAAATATCCAATATCCATGCTTTTGTAGTAGTTAAGTCACTAAGTGTAAAAAGACCTACTTAATAAAAATTAAGAATTCAGCTTTAACAAATTACATGCGACATTGGATCTAAGCCGCGAAATATATAGAAAAAACTATTGGTTATGTAATACACAATCTTGATTAAATCAGTTACAACTATACTGATCTTTTATTGGAATATTAATCATCATAAATAAAAAACAATGAAAGATTTAAAAACAAAAAACTTAAATAAATCGTTATGGGAGGTGGTCTTTTTGGGCTTAAAATTTGTCTGCCAATTTTCCACAAAAGAATTTTTTTTAGTGGTTTGCGGGTTGTGCATATCTTTCAAAATTATTAAAAGAAAATATCCTTAACCTTCACACCCCTAAATTCTTTACCTTGGGTCGGTTGAAGAACTTCTCTTTTCATCTTCTCCGTCCTTCCTTCTACCCCTGCCTTGAGATTCAGAGCTGATTCTACGTTTAAACGGACTGAATGGTTCCGCCGGAGCTATCCTTACGGTTACACGGCTTCGACCAACCTTAGAACTGTTTCTGAAAATCATAATTCATTTATAACGTTCAAATTAATGCATTTTAAATAATGTCATTCCAAAACAAAAAAGGCAGGCTAGGCTCCAGAAGTAACCATCTCCAATTTGGCTGAAATTTTGCACACAACTTAATGTTTTGGAAAATAACATATTTCATATTACAACATTTTTTTGGAGCCTTTCGGGGTCGACGCTAAAGGGTGGCAAAATTTTGAAAAAATTGTAAAGAGATTTCCCATTTGAATACATTTAGGACTCCGGTCTTAATTTTTTGAGGAATCTGAATGAAATTTTGCATATGGGCATATTTTGTGTTTATTTTAAGTAAAATAAAATAAAAATACGGAAAAAAATATTTTTTCCCTCTTTTTCCACATTTTTCCATGTTTTTTAAACCTTTTTCATCAAAAAGTCTAAGTCAAATACCAGCTAGGTGCTTTAAACACCTGCTTGTTAGTCAAGAATCTCATTATAACATCAGAACGAAGTTTAAGGTTTTTCAGATCCTTTTCCCCCATATTACCCCCTTATTTTATCATGTTTTCCCACTTTGATAATGTTTTCAGATTTTCTGGATTCATGGTTTTAAGTATCTGAATGATATTTTGCATATTGCCCATATTTTTTTGTTTGTTTTAAGTAAACCAAAATAAAAAGTGGAAAAAACATTTTGGTTTTAAGAATGTTGATTTTAAGTTGGTTAAAAATTAACTTTTTTTTCAAAAGCATTTTCAAAAGATATTTTCTCAATTTTTCCAAGCATGTTTAATTTCATATTTGTCGAAAAATTGTCCTTTTTGTTTCGGAATAACCCATCTATAATCTGGTTTTATTCAAAACTACACTTTTAGCGGTAAGAATTTTTTAGCGAGGCGGTTCAATCTATTCTTCTAACATAAGAGAATAAACTGAACTAGTGCAATTACTGTTCTTGTTGCCCCTAGTCTTCAATGTACACTGTTCAGTCTCACGACGTAAAATAGTAAAAAAAAATTATTAAAAATTCTGGAAAAACGAAACTACAGACATTTACATTTTAAAAATTTACTTTTTATATTCTAACCCGGCCTTTTGTTTATTCTCCTAGTGCCGACTAGAAAAAGAAATGTAAAAAGACACAAATTATTAATTTCAACTACTTTACAAGGAAGTTAAGGGAATTTCATTTTACAAAGGGATGTTTTGTAGGCAAAATTGGTCGAGGGAACCCGGCCCGTGGTTCAGAAAAATTTAAGTTTCCCGAAAAAATAGTTGAATTGTCTTTTGAGGTGAAAATGCGCGAATGTTTTCACAAAAACTTTGCAGAGCGTGTCGTTATTTTACTTAATTGTCCCAAGGTACGAAATGTAACTTAACGTCCCTCTGATGGGGGAATCATAGGTTGGTTATATTGGTAAAAATGCGCGATACTATATCATACACCAAAAGAGACAACAGAAAAGTTAATTTAGAAATTATAACTTAAAAAATTTATACCTTGAAGTTAGTCTCGGCTGTGTTCTACTCTTAAAGGAAACCTTTGGCATTGAGCCAGCGAAACTGAATCTTGGAGATAATCTTTCATTCCCCTGCTCCTCACGAACTAGACTAGAGAGACGGGAAGCGAACCCAGGACTTTGAACCTGAAATAAGAAAAATATATATATTATATATCTTTTCGACATGTTATTCTGATTTATGAGTTATCTTAATAAATGCCTAGATCCACATAACAATTAACAATAAACTGGAGCGGTAAAAATTGAGGGAAAAACAGTGAGTAAAATCTGGAGCAGCAAAAATTGAGAAAATAACAGTGAGTAAAATCTGGAGTAGCAAAAATTGAGAAAATAACAGTGAGTAAAATCTGGAGCACCAAAAATTGAGAAAATAACAGTGAGTAAAATCTCGAGCAGCAAAAATGGAGTAAATAACAGTGAGTAAACTAAAATAAAGTTCCGAGCAAAAATAATGTTAAAAACAGCAGCATGGCTTAAAATGCTCTTATTTAAAACAGTATACTAAGGGTTGTCATCTTTGTTCAGAAAATCAGAAATGAGCGGAATAAAAGTAGTTTAGATAAGAAACATAAGAAAAGAAATCTGAAAAAGAGGTCCCGTTATGAACCCCCCAGACCGCCGGCAGGCATGGGAAGCACCGTCCCACACCTACTCTAACTGGACCTTTAAACCCACAACAATTAGCCCATTGTCAGAAGATAGAATATATTCTAGTAAGTTTTCAAGATGTTTATAATGGATAAATAGTTGAAACGCCGGTGATGAGATAGTGACACCTACATTTCATCAAGAAATGTAAATGACCTCTATTTCAATTATTTTTCAACATAATTGATAATATTGATTCTGTATTATTTCATGGCTAGGCGAGGATAGGCCAATTTTGTGTAATAAGAGGTTTCAAGGGAATGTTCGCGAAAAAAAACTTACGTCGAAAAAAATTCGATGATAATCGCTATTCAACATCCCCGGTATAATCCTAGAGAACGATTTTTGATCCAAAAATCGCTCTCTAGGAAATTACCTAAGATCCATGTACAAAATTGATAGGAGGGGCGGGGGTCCAAAAATCGTTCTCTAAGAAATTACCGATGTAACCCCTATACATCCTAAATTTCATCATTCAAAGTTTCTCACCTCTGTGGCCAGCTCTGTGGGTAGTCTGGGTATATTAGAAGAATTTAAAGATTTATTGTGCGGAGAGAGAGGTTTAATCTCGTTATTGGTTCTGGGTCGTATTCCAAGCTTTTCTTTTAACTGAGGCGATAGCATTGACGTAAATAATGAAACCATGATAGTCAATATTCCTTCTTTACAAGTACAGAAATTTATCTGAAAAATTTAATAGTAAAATGTTGTCACCAATGATAGGATTTAATTACGTCACAAAGCCTGAAACATTAGACCATATATATTAAAACTGAATTATATGAAATAAACGTTTGAAATATTTGTGTGCAACTGCGTGAGTTGTTCAAGCTGAGGATTACCGCGGAGTTTTCACTGAATTTCACAACTGTCGTCTTCTATTTATCAATCAACAAGGCACAACCACTATCATGGGAATCTCGGGTGGCGTATTTTTCGACCTACACAAATCCGCTATACTCCACTTCTGACCTACGCCAGGGTACTGAACTTCTGACCTACTAACTTTCCGACCTACTGCCAGCTGTTTATTTTTGTATTATTTGAGGGTTAGGACAGGCTAGGGGGCCGGGCGCTGCGGCGCTGCACAAGACCATTTAGCAGCTCTAAAACCATGCGTGCCAGTAGGTCGGATGTGTAGTAGAGCGAATTTGTCGTAGGTCAGAAGTGAGGCATAGCGGATTTACAGAACAGAGGTAAAAAAATACAACACCCCCGTGATCTCCATGTCCATTATTATGAGAAAAAATGTAAAAATAACATACTCTTCGCGCACATAATATCTTACTCAATCAACATTAACATATAGTAACATAGATTTGTAGATAAATTTTGCCAAAAATCAATTTTTTAATGCAGTCTAGCGTACTTGCATCTTTTAAAAAAAAAATTTGGATTATAATTGGCACGGTATTTTTTATGTAGAACCTACCATAAAGCATTTTCATTCACTCCTCTTTCATTTCCTTAATCTTCCCCTTTTAATGAATATATACCTTGCTTGTCTGTTTGTATCCAATAAACGTCGAAACGGCTGAACCGATCGGGCCCAAATTTTTGTGGGACCGGCTATATAGGGGTCGGAAGGTTTATCTACGATGATCAATTTTTAATTTGCTTCTAACAAATTTCGAGTTCTGATAATTTTGAAAATCCACGTTTTTTTTATAAAAACCGTGATTTTTTCTTGTTTTACAATGTATTCAAAGAGAAAATGTTAACAAATGAAAAAGAAGATAGGCGCGAAGCTCCCTAAAAGCTTGTGATGAATATTCTCCAGAACAATGCAACTAAGTTACCAGGGCACAGGTGGCTGATCATCGTAGATTTTTCATATTGGTGGATTTGTTATTTTATAAGCTGTTTAAAAAGTTTCAATTTATAATGAACAACCTTTATAGGGTATAAATTAAGTCAGGTGAACGCTGAAAAGTGGTAAAGGAAGCCTTTTATTTGATACAGTTTATTAATCCAGAAATTGAAAATTGAAATAAAACCCAGCTAAAACATAATTTAAACATCATGATTGTAGAGAGGAGAAGAGAGGG
>NW_019396221.1:98244-153812 GCF_000591075.1 Eurytemora carolleeae
CCCTGTAAACCCTAGTTCTCCATTGGAAATAATTACAACCCCCCCCCTGGATCTTTGAGAATACTGTCCCCTTAGAACTTTTTGGTACAAGCAGAGTTTACAATCGGAATTGCGCGGAATTATGCGTGGCATTCCCTAGTTTTTCTCTTCTAGCCTTCTTCTCTTTTCATCCAGTAAACCCTTCTCTTTTCATCCAGTAAACCCTAGTTCTCATTCTTCTCTTTTCAACCGGTAAACCCTAGTTCTTTTTCTCTGTTCGTCCTGTAAACCGAATCTTCTACTCTTTTTTCCACCCTGTAAACTCCTTCTTTTCTTTTCACTCTGTAAACCCTAGTTCTCCTTCTTCTCTATTCACCCTGTAACCCCTAGTTCTCCTTCTCCTCTTTTCACCCTGTAAACCCTAGTTCTCCTTCTTCTCTTTTCACCCTGTAAACCCTAGTTCTCATTCTTCTCTTTTCAACCGGTAAACCCTAGTTCTTTTTTTCTGTTCGTCCTGTAAACCGAATCTTCTACTCTTTTTTCCACCCTGTAAACTCCATCTTTTCTTTTCACTCTGTAAACCCTAGTTCTCCTTCTTCTCTATTCACCCTGTAAACCCTAGTTCTCCTTCTTCTCTTTTCAACCTGTAAACCCTAGTTCTCATTCTTCTCTATTCACCCTGTAACCCCTAGTTCTCCTTCTCCTCTTTTCACCCTGTAACCCCTAGTTCTCCTTCTCCTCTTTTCACCCTGTAAACCCTAGTTCTCCTTCTTCTCTTTTCACCCTGTAAACGCTAGGTCTCCTTCTCCTCTTTTCACCCTGTAGACCCTAGTTCTTCTTCTCCTCTTTTCACCCTGTAAACCCTAGTTCTCCTTCTTCTCTGTTCACCCTGAGAAGGGTGGGGAGTCAAAAGGGTGAAGCATTTTCTAAAAATCTCACGCTTCTAAATGAACCAGGATAATAATCTCACATAACCATGGACAGAAAAATTATCAAACATTCGATTTTAAATACAATTTTAAAGATTCGGTTTATGAAAATAATATTCATATTATGAAAATATTCATATTATAAAAATAATATTCATAATTGTCAATTCTATGATAGTGATAAGATTAACAAAAAAAAAAGTATTTCAACAGAGCAATTTAGTATTTTGTCCTTAAATATCCAATCTCTCCCAGGACAGTTTTATGAGTTTCAAACATTTTTAGCCTCAACCTTGAGGAAATTAAATCCATCTGTAATTGCTCTCCAGGAAATTTGGAAAAAGCCAACAAATCTTTCTTTTGATTTAAACCTCATTTTATTACTAGAGATAAACAGAGGTTAAATAGTAATACAGGTCTCAGCCTCGCGGAGAATGAGTAGGACTCATAGGTTGAGAAATCCATTTGTTTTGAACCGATTAATTCAATTTCTATTTTCTTCCAGAAAAATAGACCTTTTAGCCCTTGGATGTCTAAAGCACATTCTCTTTTCATCCTGTAAACCCTAATTCTCCTTCTTCTCTTTTCACTCTGTAAACCCTAGTTCTCTTTCTTCTCTTTTAACCCTGTAAACCCTAGTTCTCCTTCTTCTCTGTTCACCATATAAACCCTAGTTCTCCTGCTTCTCTGTTCATCCTGTAAACCCTAGTTCGCCTTCTTCTCTTTTCACCCTGTAAACCCCTATTTCTCCTTCTTCTCTTTTCACCCTGTAAACCCTAGTTCTCCTTCTTTTCTTTTCACCCTGTAAACCCTAGTTCTCCTTCTCCTCTGCTCAACCTGTAAACCCTAGTTCGCCTTCTTCTCTATTCACCCTGTAGACCCTAGTTCTCCTTCTTCTCTCTTCACCCTGTAGACCCCAGTTCTTCTTCTCTGTTCACCATGTAAACCCTAGTTCTCCTTCTTCTCTTTTCACCCTGTAAACCTTACTTCTCCTTCTTCTCTTTTCACCCTGTAAACCCTAGTTCTCATTCTTCTCTTTTCACTCTGTAAACCCTAGCTCTTCTTCTTCTCTTTTCACTCTGTAAACTTTAGTTCTCCTTCCTCTCTTTTCACCCTGTAAACCCTAGTTCTCCTTATTCTCTTTTCACCCTGTAAACCTTAGTTCTCCTTCTTCTCTTTTCACCCTGTAAACCCCTATTTCTCCTTCTCTTTTCACCCTGTAAACCCTAGTTCTCCTTCTTCTCTTTTCACCCTGCAAACCTTAGTTCTCCTTCTTCTCTGTTCACCATGTAAACCCTTGTTCTCCTTCTTCTCTGTTCATCCTGTAAACCCTAATTCTCCTTCTTCTCTGTTCACCCTGTAGACCCTAGTTCTCCTTCTTCACTTTTCACCCTTTAAACCCTAGCTCTCCTTCTTCTCTTTTCATCCCGTAAACCCTAATCTCCTTCTTCTCTTTTCACCCTGTAAACCCTAGTTCTCCTTCTTCTCTTTTCAACCTGTAAACCCTAGTTCTCCTTCTTCTCTTTTCACCCTGTAAACCCTAGTTCTCATTCTTCTCTATTCACCCTGTAACCCCTAGTTCTCCTTCTTCTGTTTTCACCTTTTAAACCCTAGTTCTTATTCTTCTCTATTCACCCTGTAAACACTAGTTCTTATTCTTCTCTATTCACTCTGTAAACGCTAGTTCTCCTTCTTCTCTTTTTACTCTGTAAACCTTACTTCTCCTTCTCTTTTCACCCTGTAAACAGTTATTCTTCTTTCTCTCAATTGAACCTGTAAACCCTAGCTGTATCCTTAGTTATTTTAACAACTGTATTAAAAAGATATCTATGAGATATGAGATATAGTCCAGAAAATTATAAAAGACCGAGGTTTATCCAATATATTTGCGTAGAGTCTGTAGTGATAGGCCTCTGGTGGGCTATCTGTGCAGGCGGGCAGGACATGACTATAGACCAGGCCTGAAGAGGCAGGCTGGACAGGACTAGGCTAAGGCCTGAACAGGCAGGCATGACAGGCCTATCTACCGGACAGGCCACACACTATCGGAAATATGGAGTTAGTTTTCCTTATTTTTAGTAATCATCTATCTGACACCTATTTTGCATATTATATATATTAGATACACTCATTTAAAAATAAATATTAAATATAGCTATACTAAATCAAGCTACTAGATTTATCGTCTGTGCTAAATGAACTGAATTTTTGCCACACACTCAGATTTTCTAATCTTTATATCTTTACAACGTAGTAGTCCTTTGATATTTCAAACTATGAATTCTGTCTCATTAAATAATGTTAGTTTGAAATATGACAGGTTTACACCATCTAATTGTAAATATTTGGGGTTCAGAAAATCTGAGTTTGTGACAAAAGCACTAAGAAACGTATTGTTTTAAACATTTTCAAAACCTGGTTTTTCTTGTGTTAAAGGTTTCGAGTTTTGTAAACATAATCCTTAACTTTTTTTCCACTTTTTGGCAGAAAATGTAACACTGATCCTAAATATTTAAGTCTGTAAAGTCTGCTAAATGTTTTTACTTGTAAATCTTAATGGGGTAGATTGCATTTGTTGACAGTCGTGCAGATTTAACAGTTTGGTCCTTTCCTCCGCAAGCTTCAACTTTAGACCGCAATTTGACCAATTAAACATGATTTTTTTTATAGTTTTTTATACCGTAGTGTCGGCAGGTGTTTTAAAAGAAAACGTAAAGACAATTCTATAATTTTACAGATTTTTGAATTGTAGTCTAAAACCCGATTGGATCTCATCCTGGCCTTGGTTAGTCCATGGTGAGCGACTCAAATAAATAACAATAACAATGTACTGTCAGTACTCATTGTATCTTCCTGGAACAGTAAAATATGAAGATCAAGATGCCTGTTCAATTTTAAACAATAAATAATGTTGAAATAGAAAATGACGATTAAAATCGATTATTAAGATCCAAAATCTATAAAAGATATTTATAGTTCAACAGTTTTTATCTTCTTAATAAAATTGTTGGCATAGATATCTATTAATTTGCTTCTTTTGTGTAGCTAATAAACTCAAAAACGACTGAACCGATCGGGAAATAATTTTTTTCCTCCAAAGAAGGTTTATTAAGGTCAGAATTTAAAGAAACTGTTTAAAATTTTTTTGATTTTTCAAAATCCACAAAAAAATGCCGCAGATAGAGCAACACACATTTAACAACAAATTTTTTTAAACGTTTTTTTTCTACAGGGTGAGTCAAAAAAAAGTGTGATTTACGGCGCCTGGTGCAAAATTTTACCTTTTTTTGTGCAACTCTCCTGTTTTGTGTTTTTTCAATATTTTTTGAAAATTCGTAATTTTTTTTGGTACTTCCGCGAACCTTTTTTTCTCTTAAAATCAAAAGTTAAGAAAAAGAAAAATGTGTAAATAAATTGTTTCTATCAAAATCTAAAATTTTAAAAAGATTGAATCACAGAATCTCAGAAAATTTGCAAAATTGTAATTAGAAAATTCGCAATTTTAAGTTTAGGTATAATTTTTACGGAAAAATTGTTCTTCAATGGTTCTTAAGGTTTCAACTGAACTGCGTATATTTAATACTTTAAAATATACTAAGAAGAAAGGAACTAAAGAATTTAAATGACTTTTCATTAAAAATTTGACCAGAACTAAAAATAGCGAATTTTCTATTTACAACTTTGCGAATTTTCTGGGATTCTTTTATTCAATTTTTAAAATATTTTAGATTTCGATAGAAATAATTTATATTCACATTTTTGCTTTTCTGAACTTTTGATTGAGAAAAAAATTACAAATTTTCAAAATATATTGAAAAACACCATACCTGAGAGTTGCACAAAAAAGGTTTAATTTTGCACAAGGCCCCGCAATTTACACTTTTTTTTGACTCACCCTGTAGTAATATAATTTAACGCGAAATCCTTCTAAAAACCTGTCAAAATATGCTTATATTAAATATTAAATATGCAATGTACTTTAGCATACCATCTTTTTTATTTTTTCAAATTAATAAGATTTGTTAGACTTGGAAGATTATTATTTTTTATTCTTCTTTATTTTTTCACGCACACAAACAGATTTTTATTTTGCCTCTTATCTTCAATAAAAATATTCACTAAAAGGAAATATTTGCATATTTTTCCTCAAATTCATATAATTTTCATAATAATAATGTGTATAATAATAACATAATACACAGCATTTAATTTTTAAGTAAGTGGTAAAGCTGTTTATTTTTTGCAACATTGCTTCAGTGTATAGTCTTCTCTTTCCAGTATTCTGGGTCTCTATATCATAGATAGAATTATCATGGACTAACCACTAACCAGGGCTGTTTATTTTTTGCAACATTGCTTCAGTGTACAGTCTTCTCTTTCCAGTATTCTGGGTCTCTATATTATAGATAGAATTATCGTGGACTAACCACTAACCAGGGCTGTTTATACTTTTCCGTTTGGCATACATTCACAGACAAAAAGTTTGGTAAAATCGTTATCAAAAGTCACAACTTACTGGGAGAAGGAGCGATCTGTTAAATCTCGAAGAAAAATCCAAAATTAAATTTACACAATGGAAGTGAGTTCTTGCCACAAACTCAAATTTTCTACTCCCTGTATCTTTAAAACCTGATGGTGTAAACCTTTTATATTGTCCTGATTAATTAATATTTACAAATCATAGTTGAAGCTAAAGCTGTTCTTCTCTATCCAATCCTCCTGCCCTACCTAAACCATCCACCACCACACCGTCAATACCGTATCTATAATTTTTCTTTCTTTTATTATCGAGCAACTGGGGAGCTGATATGAAAACAGCTACAGCTATAGCAGTTCTCCAGACGCAGAACATTAATCAGTTGACAATTAATCTACCACTTGTAATAATGATTTATCAATGTTTCTGCGTAAATAAATAATATTTGATTTGATTTGATTTGATATTTCAGACTTATATTATATAAAATAACAGAATTTAGATTAGAAATATTAAAGGCCTCACGTCGGGTTGCAAAGATAGGAATAAGAAAATAAATCAGAGTTTGTGGCAAAAACATAATTCCATTTTATTAGCGCTGTCAGGTGGACAAGAGTTCGAACAACAAGTTAAACAAAAAAGGGAATTTTTTTATCATTTTTCGCAAATAAGGAGTCCTTAAAAAAACGAGAATTCACCAAGAACAATGAATAAGATATTTTCTCTAAAATGTGATCGCCTACAAGGCTTCTATTTTTACCGAGATAAAAAAAAATTGAAAATCAATACTCTGCTGCACAGACGTCTAAAGCAAAAATACACGCAAAAAATACCTCTAAAGATGTCTGAAACTTAAAGGCTTCTCATAAAATTGAAAATTTAGTACATAACAAGGTTCCAATGGCCGCCAGTCAACTATAGTTAAAGTACACATCGGAACATCAGAACCACACATTGTAAAACATATATAAAACTTAACAAAACTTCCAGACTTGCTTTATTAAAAACAATATTAAAGAGACCTGAACAAGATTACAGTGATACAGTGATAACCAGAAAACAAATAGAGAAAACTTTAGAAAGAGCTTGAGAACTAAACATAACTTAAGAACTAGAATGTACTAGAGAACTAGAGAGATATAAGTACTTAAGAAGAAGAAAACTAGTAAGAACTATAGGGATAAATAGATAACTATAGAGAACCATAGAGAACGATAGAACTAGAAAACTATATATCTAGGAAGAAAACTAGAGAATCAAAGAGGACTAACGAGGACTAGAGAGAACTATGAAGAACTAGAGAGAACTAGTGAGAACTAGAGAAAAATAGTGAGAACTAGAGAGAACTAGAGAACTAGAGAGAACGAGAATGAAGTAAAAAGAACTAGAAAGAACCAAAGAGAAGTATAGAGAACTAGAGAACTAGAGAGAACTAGAGAGAACTAGAGAGAACTAGAGAGAAGTAGAGAGATCTAGAAAGAACCAGAGAGAACTATAGAGAACTAGAGAACTAGAGAGAAGTAAAGAGAACTAGAAAGAACCAGAGAGAACTAGAGAACTAGAGAGAAGTAAAGAGATCTAGAAAGAACCTGAGAGAAAACTAAATATAGCTAGAGAACTTACTCTTAGAGAGAATTTAATAACCAAATTTAAAATTTTATAGAAACATTAAAAAATGCCAAAATTGGCAGAAACCAGCGAGGAACATTAAATGCTTAATTGAATGCAAACTCAATATTTTATCAATATTTTATAAAATACATATTATCTATACATAATTACATATTTTTACTTCAGCCAAATTAAGTTATTTCAAAAATTTGTTTTTTTTTTGCATTTTATTAAAAGAAACCATAATGTTTGTGTGTAAATAACCGTTTTTGTTTTACCAGAAATACACAAAACTGGGTCATTACAAATTTTCTCTTTGTTTAATATAACTATACGAGTAGAAATTTTGAATTTACTGGGCGAATATTGTTAAAAATGAATAAAATTTATTTTTTCTTAAAATATAAAAAATATATTGATAAGCTAAAACAGTTAGATGTATCCTGGAATCAGGAGAAGTATCCGGGTACTATGAAAAGTAGGACTATATTTGTAGGAATGATGAAATCTGGTCTAATTGGTCCGTGACCTTGTTTTCCCTTTACCCTGGGAATTTCAACGCTAGATCTGAGTCATGCGTTAACTTGTTGAATAAAACAATAGTACACTTCCTTCTTCTATTTACATTCTACATAGCTCATCCTTCTCCTTATCCTCATCCTTCTCCTTATCCTCTCATCCTTCTCCTTATCCTCATCCTTCTCTTCATCCTCATCTTTCTCCTTATCCACATCTTTCTCCTTCTCCTTATCCTCATCCTTCTCCTTATCCTCATCCTTCTTCTTGTCCTCATCCTTCTCCTTATCCTCATCCTTTTCATTATCCTCATCCTTCTCATTATACTCAACCTTCTCCTTATCCTCATCCTTCTCCTTATCCTCATCCTTGTTATTCTCCTCATCCTTCTCCTTATCCTCATCCCTCTCCTTATCCCCGACCTTCTCCTTACTCCTTATCTTTATCCTTCTCCTTATCCTCAACCTTCTTCTTATCCTCATCCTTCTCTTTATCCTCATCCTTATCCTTAACCTCATCCTTCTCATTATCCTCATCCTTCTCTTTATCATCATTCTTCTTCTTATCCTCATCCTTCTCCTTATCCTCATCCTTCTCCTTATCCTAATTCATCTCCTTATCCTCATCCTTCTCCTTTTCCTCACCCTTCTCCTTATCCGCATCCTTCTCCTTATCCTCATCCTTCTCCATATCCTCATCCTTCTCCTTATCCTCATCCTTCTTAAAATCATCCTTCTCATACTTCTCCTTATCCTTCTCCTTCTCCTCATCCTTATCCTTCTTCTTATCCTTATCCTTATCCTTTTCTTAATCCTCATCCTTCTTTTTATTCTCATCCTTTTCATACTCATCCTTCTCCTTATCCTCATCCTTCTCATAATCATCCTTCTCATACTCAATCCTTCTCCTTATCTTCATCCTTCTCAACTCATTCTTCTCATTATCCTTCTCCTTCTCAACTCATTCTTTTCATTATCTTTATCCTTCTACTCATCCTCATCCTTTTAATTATTCTCTTTTTTATTTTTCTCATTCTCATCCTTCTGCTTATACTCATACTTCTCCTTATTCTAATCCCTCTCATCATTCTCATCCTTCTCATTATTCTCATCCTCCCTCATCCTCTTCAGACCAATCTTTCTCCTTCTTTTCTTGATTCTGCTCCTCACAACCATACTCCAATTCTTTTTCTCTATCCTCATTCTTCTCCTTACCCCTATCCTCCTCCTTATCCACCTCACCATCTCCCAATCCTTCCTTCTCCTCCTCCTCCTCCGCCTCCCCCTCCACCTCCTCCTTCCCATCCTTATCATTTTTTATCGTTCACCTAATCCTCATCATAATTCTTTTCTTTATCAATATCCTCATTGTTTTAGTCCTTCTCCTTTTGTTAATTTTTTTCTTCTCATTATCATCCTATTCCTCATCCTTCTCTTCATTCTCATCCTCATAATCATCTTTCTTCTACTTCTCATCCTTCATCTCTCGCTTATCCTTCTCCTTATTTTCAACGTGCCTCTATTTTCATCCTCTCCTTCTCCTTATTCTCACCCGTTTCCTCATTTTAACGTACCCTTATTTTTATCCTCTCCTTCTCCTCATTTGTTTCCTTCTTCTCTTTCTTATCCTTCCCCTTATTTTCAGCTTACCCCTATTTTCATCCTCTCCTTCTGCTCATTCTCACCCGTTTCCTTTCCAATTCCTTATATCAACATATTGAACTTGCTTCTCGTCTCTGTTCTCCTGCTCCTCCTGCGTAGTATAAGATTTTATCCTCCTCTTGTCCTTTGTAGTATCCTTGCTTCTCTCTCTCTATCCATCCCTGCATCTGCAGAGAGAGCAATGAACCCGTCAAGCGGCTAAGAGTGTTACACAATTGTGTGGGTTTAATACATCGTAGTAATCGTATAAACATATTTTTGTTTTTCAATATTTTGTTCTCCGAAAACTCTTCTTTTTTTGACGTTGTTTACACTTTATATATGAAACTTGAAGCTTCATAATTATACGTTGCCCTACCGGCTGCCCCTTCCCCTATCAGCATGATTATAATACGTGGCTGCTTTAGTACCTAATTGTTAAAATAAATTCGAAATATAAGGAAGACGATTTTTCCGACTCAAATGCCGACGTTAATTCTCAATGTTTGTGTACACAGGAAGCAAGCACACCACATGTGTCAAATCCCCGCTCACCTTAGATCCCCGCTTCAACCGGCAGTCAGTTACTAACACTCATATTCACAACTCCATCTCTACCCTGGCTCCTCCATGATGATGATGCAGATACTCAGCGCAACGCACCTGTAGATCTGCCCCACCAACATGAAGCTCTACATCACCCCCCCTGACTCCTCCATGATGATGATGCAGATACTGAACTAACAGCAGGCATGCTTATACTTCTGATCTCCCTATTAACTTCTTGAGAAGCTTACTTAGGAAACTTGTCGAGCCTTGTCCGAAGTTTCCGCTATCTTGAGTTGCCTTGCCTCTGATACATTGATAAACCCTGTTGTCCCAGTTCCCGGATCTGCTCCACCAACATGAAGCTCTACAACACTCCCTTGAAGCACCATCTAATATCCATCATTAATTCCTTTTGTTAATTTCTAAATCAACCAATTTTAACTTCGCCATGTGCAAATATTTCAAAACAATTTTATTTTTCTTAAATAAATGTTATAGAATATTTGTGTTTTTTCCTGATTTCTTTATTTGTATATTTTCTGACCTTTTTAAAGGTCAACACTAATATATAGTGCTTTAATTCAGGATGTTATGTATCTAAATTTAGTTGTTTTTTTTTTGACTGAGCTTATCACTTCAGTTAAAACCATGATCAGCATTGGCCGCAATACTAGATTCATGCGAAAGAAATTGAGTTTTTGCCACAAACCAGCTTTTCTAATATATATATCTTTGCAACCTGGCGATGTAAACCTGTGATATTTCAAACTTAGACTATTTGATCTAACAGAATTCATAGTTAGAAATATTAAAGTTCAACAACACCGGGGTTGCAAGGATATATGGATAAGAAATCAAAGTTTGTGGCAAAAACTCAAGTCCTTTGACCCAAATTCTAATGTACCACATGGGTTACTTATTACTATAAAGAGTTAAATGTGTACATATTATACCAACGTGACAACCATAAAACTTTGGAATAGAAGGATCAAGTTTTAGACCCAAGTTATGGAGTTTAAATAGTCCATGAACATTGAACATGAGGTACAGCAATTGTGCAGTGTTGCTATGCTTTGTAACAACATCAAATTCACTTCATATATTCAGAGGCGCAACTAGCACTTTTGCTATGGGGTGGGGGGTTCCGCTCCTTTAGTTTTATTTTTCAAAAAAAGTTTTTTTTAACGGTTTGATGTCGAAAAAAGGAAATTTTCAGTTGCTGCATGCAGATTTGTTTGTGTTCAATTCAAATCGTTTTTTCTTGTTTTTAAAAAATTTAGTGTGTGCGAGGAGTGGCAAAGAAAATTTGCTAAATACCTGGTTTAATTACAGATATAATTACAAGAAATAATTATTTATATATCCTGAAAAAAAATACATTTAAAATTTTAATTATCTACATTGAAAAAGGACAGATAATCTTACGTTTTCTCCTGAAGTTATTGAATTTATGATTGATCATTCTAACCAACATCTTAATATTTCATTTTCGATTTATGGAAGTTCTTTCAAAGAAGATAAACAGGTTACAGTTAATGTTACTAAATATGATAATCAGTTATAAGTTTCACTAACATCTACTTTTTTTTCTACAGAGGTTTGGTCCATCCCCATCACCAAATTTTAATTCAATTTGAAAGTATTTAAATTATCCAATCAGATTGGACATGGTTGTAGCGCGCATATCCGGCCTTATATACAAATTTTTCCGCTATATTAATTTCTGAGAATTAATATGTAACTTTACTAATTACGGTGTGATTTCGTGTTACGTAATTTCGCGTGATTACGTCTAAACAATTCTGCAAGGGGGGCGCCCCCGGCCGCCCCCCCCAAGTTGCGCCTCTGCATTTATTGCAGCCTTAATGTCGTCTTTCTATTCTACATTTTTCTGGCGCCCACCGTATGCATGTCGATGGGATGTTGATTTAATGATTTAATAATTCTTTTAAAATTGTGTGTTTATATGATCCTTTATAGTCTTTTTTCCGCTTTTTACTATTTCATCAGTTTGACCCTGGAAAACTATTGCCAAGCCAATCTTAGTTACCATGTAGCGCAGAATTGTGTGGCGCGAACCGTCTAGCTTGGCGCTATCAATTCATATTGCTCGTACCGTCATGCCCTTGACTCGGTCCGTCTTCTTCAACTTAAGGCTACGAGTACCGACTCGTCACTCTACATCAACTCAGCGCAGAAAAATGACACGGAACGTAAATTTACACAAGCTTGAAGCTGCGGCCATAAATTGGCGCGAACCGCTGGGTATGATGTGTGCTGATGCTGCTGAAGGACTTGTTTCTTCCTTCATGCATTCCAGCAAAGCGTGGGTCTGTAGAGGACCGAGAGAGGCCTGGGATGGGGGATAGAGTGCAAACTGGCTCGTACCGCCACTAAACCGTGGGAAGTCCGTCTATCCTATATTTGCACAAGGGGAAGCCCTTACATACGGGATACGTCAGACTAGTTCTTTTAACTGTTCTTAAAGTTCAACTAACTTTCCATTACTTACTGCATGGCACTTATTAAAATAAAAGTCAAGTGTATTCTGTATTAATCAATCACACATATTATTTTCAACTTAAGGAAAAAAGGAAAAAAACCTACAGGGTGAGTCAAAAAAAGTGTGATTTGCAGCGACTGGTGCAAAATTGTACCTTTTTGGTGCAAACTCTCATGAATGGTGTTTTTCAATATTTTTTAAAAATTTGTAATTTTTTTTGGTACTCCAATGGCCCAAAAGAAAATCCGCAAATCTTTTTTTTCTCTCGAAACCAAAAGTTCAGAAAATCAAAAAAGTGCATTCATTTCTCTCTAAATCTAAAATTTTAAAAAGATTGAATCACAGAATCACAGAAAGAAAAAGTTATTTAAATTCCTTTCTTCTTTTGAAAGAAAAAAAGGTTCGCGGATTTTTTGTTTGGGCCATTGAAGTACCAAAAAAAATACAAATTTTCAAAAAATATTTTTAAAAAACATCATACAGAAGAGCTGCACACAAAAAATTTATACTTTTGCACCGGGCGCCGCAAATCACACTTTTTTTACTCACCCTGTATGTTTTGCAAAGGCGTGCGTATTCAGGGGAAGGGGCTATAGGGGCTAAGCCCCCCCTGGTCCAGTAAAATCTATTGATTTCAGGGAGTTTTTAAGCCCCAACGTGTGCTGAGCCCCTTCCTGGAAAGAAAAAAATTAAGCCCCCCCCCCTGGACAAATTCCTGAATACGCCCGATCGCTACTGATTTTGCCACAAACTAAAATGTTCTTATCCCTAGCACCCCAATGTCGCAGACCTTAAATATTTCAAACTTTGAACTCTATTATGATCAAATAATCTAAGTTTGAAATATCAAAGGTTTACACCATTCGGTTGCAGAGAAATATGGATTAGAAAATTGAAGCTTGTGGCCTCAGTTTCTTTATATATTTAAGTGTAAGATATTAATTCCATTTAAATTCAAATAATTAAAATTCAAAACATTTTCCCCTCAACGATCTTCAATAAGAGGATGGAGTGTTGATTAAAAATATGTAACATTTTAATCTGCGTAAAGTGCGACCTGTAAAGTGTTCCTTAAGTTGACCGCAATAATTCTATTTCAAACGCAAAAAAAGCTAATTCTTTGTTCTACATAGTACAAATCCTTTGTTTGTTTTTAAAACTAATGAACTCTTATTTCAAGCTACAGAGATGTGTGGTGTGTGTTATATAAAATAAACATATCACTAAAGTTTGAAATATCTAGATTAAGAAAATTTGCAAGTTGAGATCTCTAATCTTGAAGGACTTGTATTTCACTTTCAAACTTTTTAACTTTCTAAATCTAAATATGATAAGTAATAATTAATTTTTGAAAATCGTGTTTAAGGGTTTTGCGGTTCAGTGACTTATATATTTCCATATAAGTTGCAAAGATCGAAACATGGCTGAATTTTATTCCAATAAAAAAAACTTTAAAAGTCTAATAAGTTTTTTAAACGTTAATCAATCGATCAACCCTTGAACACGATTTTCAAAAACGTTTTATTTTTTATCATATTTAAATTTAAAAAGTTTTTTAAACGTTAATCAATACCCTCCAAGTTGTGACTTATCTTTCAAAATACAAAGGCAGATTTAAATTCCCTAATACCTACTCCTAAAAAGAAAACTTCTTTTCTATACAAAGATATCTTGTCTGAAAATAACTGCATTCAGCACATCATCCTTTATCAGCAGTTTATACGATTTAAAAAACAGACTTGTATATATATATATAGAGAGAGAGTATAAAGCCATTGTTATACATATTATATTCATAAATTCATATATGTATGTTTATATTTATAATATCTATCTATATACTTTGCTAGTCTGTTTGTTTGTTTGTTTGTTTGTGTCCAATAAACGTCAAAACGACTGGACCGGTCGGGCCAAAATTTTGCTTGGGACTTCACGGTAACCGCCAAAAATGTCCTTGGAAAAAAGTCTCCGGAAAAAAGTCCTTAAATTTCACATTAAAAAAGTCCTGTGGATAAAAATTCCTTTTATGAAAAAGTCTCCGGAAATAAAGACCTACCAATTCGGGACTTTATTTTCTAAGACTTTTTTTCGGGCTCCAGTATGATTTTATACAAAAAAGTCCTCGGAAAAAAGTCCTTTAACAAGTGAAAATGCATGATCCACAATGAAAAAAGTCCTGGTTGTAAACATCCTATCAATAATCGTATGTTTTCAGGGGCTTGATATTTAAACACCCCTGGCTAAATATATATATTCAATATGGAATAAGTCCTTTTTATGAAAACTTCTCAGACTTAACCTCATTTTCCAAATTGCACATGGAAAAAAGTCCTTTTTTAAGAATATAAAACTAGCCCTGTATATTATGTACATAGTACACTTGTATGGGGGATTTTATACAAAACTTTTCTTAGGACTTTTTTTCCGCAGACTTAAATTACTGAGTTCAAATTTCCCGAGACTTAGGACTTTTTTTCTAGGTTTTTCTTTTCCTCGGATTTATTTTCTTCAGGACTTTTTTCCTGAGATCTTATTTCCTGAGACTTTATTGACAGCCCCCATACTATTTTAGGAAAAAAGTCCCAGGAATCCAAAACACAGGACTTTATTTCCAATGACATTTTATCCAAGGACTTGAGAAAATTCTGACTTTTTTCCAAAGTTTTTATTTCCAGTTTTTTTTTCCAGAAACTTCAATTCCCGTGACTTTCTTGCCTCAGTAGAGGATATGGGGAGAAAGGTGGAAGATACGGACGTAAAGGGTAAAAAGAAAGGAGGAAAACTGCATTGGAAAAATAGTCTATTTTTGCAAAAGATAGATCGGGTTAGGAGTGGAGAAAAATATTTTAAAACTTTTTTTCAAATCTTTATTTTGTTCCAGGTTATAAAACTTAGGCGTTTGTAAATTGAGCGGAATAAATTTATTCTAACTTTCCTACTCCCTACGTGTCACGAAACAAAGGGCGAAACATTTCGGATTCCTAATACGTGTTTTGGCAGATATAATTGCGCGAAACAAGCTCGTAAAACATGGTTGCTCAAAAATTAATGCAAAAACGTGTACCTTTGATACATGATTGTTCGAAATATGATTTTCCAAAATATGACTGTTCAAAACATGGTTGCTCGAAAGTTGATTCTTCGAACCAAGATTGTTCGAAACATAATTGCTCAAATCTTGATTTTTTGAAACATAATTGCTCGAAACATATTGCTCGAAACATAATTTCTCAAAACATGATTGCACAAAAAATGCTTGCACGAAACATAATTGTTCGAAAGTTTACAGAGTTTGAGACATGATTGTTCGAAATAACTTTGCTGGAATTATAGTAGCTAGAAGCTTTATTGTTCGAAACTTTAAACTTCGAAACATGATTGTTCGAAAAAAACATTGCTGAAATTATAACATAGCTAGAAACCTTACTGATTGTTTGAAACTTAAAAGTTCGAAACGTGACTTTTTGAAATATGATTGCTGGAATTATAGTAGCTATAAACTTTATTGCTCTAAACTTAAAAGTTCGATACATGATAGTTTTCTAAAAAATATTACTGAAATTTATAGCTGCCCTTTATTCTAAATGGTGAAAAGTAAAACGTTGACATTAATTTTTATCATTTTTCAAATATTTATATTTAATTGTAATATTTTTATGATTTATAGGTTACTTAACATTCCTTGGGACAGTTATGTAAAATAACCACCCGCTCTGAGAAGTTTTTAGGAAAAAATTCTCGTATTTTCATCTTAAAAATGTTAAAATTGTTTACAACTAGTTGTTCGGGAAATTAAAAATTTTACTTAACCACGGGTTCCCTTGACCAATTGGTCTTAGGAACCCTTGGTAAAGTAAAATCTCCTTAACTTCCCTGTAAAGTAGTTGTAAATAATTATAAAAATTATTGAAGTTCTCTAATTTAGATTATTAATATCGTGTGATAAGGAAGGTTTCTGGAAAAGACTAAAGGAGAAAAATATTCCGGTTTTGCAGGTTTTATTAGATTGCAGTGAAAGTTATGAATAAACATGATTAGCGACCTTTTCAAGTTTTTTGTTAAATATAACGTATAGTGTCTATCTAAGTGTTAATTGCTATCTGTCTATCCTACACAAATCTATGTCTAGTGTCTATCTAAGTGTTTATTGCTATCTGTCTATCCTACACAAATATATGTCTAGTGTCTATCTATGTGTTAATTGCTATCTGTCTATAGCCTACACAAATATATGTGTAGTGTCTATCTAGATTTTAATTGCTATCTGTCTAGCCTTCAAAAATCTATGTCTAGTGTCTATCTAAGTGTTAATTGTTATCTGTCTATAGCCTACACAAATATATGTGTAGTGTCTGTCCAAGTGTTAATTGCTATCTGTCTAGCCTACACAAATCTATGTCTAGTGTCTATCTAGGTGTTAATTGCTATCTGTCTAGCCTACATAAATCTATGTCTAGTGTCTATCTAAGTGTACATTGCTATCTGTCTAGCCTTCAAAAATCTATGTCTAGTGTCTATCTAAGTGTTAATTGCTATCTGTCTAGCCTACACAAATATATGTCTAGTGTCTTTCTAAGTGTTAATTGTTATCTGTCTATAGCCTAAACAAATATATGTCTAGTGTCTATCTAAGTGTTAATTGCTATCTGTCTAACCTACACAAATCTATGTCTAGTGTCTATCTAAGTGTTAATTGCTATCTGTCTAGCCTACAAAAATCTATGTCTAGTGTCTATCTAACTGATAATTGCTATCTCTCTAGCCTACACAAATCTATGTCTATTGTCTAGTGTCTGTCTAACTGATAATTGCTATCTGTCTAGCCTACAAAAATCTATGTCTAGTGTCTATCTAAGTGTTAATTGCTATCTGTCTAGTCTACACAAATATATGTCTAGTGTCTATCTAAGTGTTAATTTCTATCTGTCTAGCCTACACAAATCTATGTCTAGTGTCTATCTAGGTGTTAATTGCTATCTGTCTAACCTACACAAATCTATGTCTAGTGTCTATCTAAGTGTTAATTGCGATCTGTCTAGTCTACACAAATATATGTCTAGTGTCTATCTAAGTGTTAATTGCTATCTGTCTAGCCTACACAAACCTATGTCTAGTGTCTATCTAAATGTTAATTGCTAAATGTATTTTTATTTTAAAAATATATAAATTGAATTTAAAAAAATGATATTGACACATTATACTGGGTTAGATGACGGGAGGAAGGCGAGCTATAACAATTTCGAATCCGATCCACATTTCATCGTCCGAGAAACCTCGAAATCCTTGTCCTTCGATTAATATGTGCTTTAAAGTTTCTAATCCGTGAAGATAAAACAACTTTTAAATATCTGTCCACGTTATGGCATAAAATATGGGTAGGCATAAAGTATTGCAATGATTACATCAAGTTGAAATCTTAAAGATTTCAACTTGATGTAATCATTGCAATACTTTATGCCATGAGAATGATGTCAAACTTTATTTAGGTAAAACTCAAATCTCTTCTGCCTCCATAATGGCTAACCTTCGCGATATAAAATTAATAGCAAAATATTTGGCATACCTCTGCCTATCATTTTTCCCATGGACCATCCAGAAAAATTCTATGGTTTTCACTATAATTAACAAAAAAGATTAAATTTCTATAAACTCGGAATTATTTGCGCCATTCTACACCAGGAATATCTAAAAACGCGCGTAAAAAAGGTAAAGACATTGAACTCGAAATTCGAAATCTTGGAGGATTAGACACTTTAAAAAATATAATATTGGAAGGACTAGGATTTCGAGGTGGCTCGGACGAGAAAATGAGAAGAATGTGGCTCGAACTAGAAATTATTGTGGCTGGCCTTTCTTCTCCTAATTTTGTACTTTTAGTAAACAGTTTTAATGCATTTAAGCCCCCCCCCCTCCCAGTCCCAACCCGCCCCCTAAGTATTCAATATATTGTTAAATGCCCTGTTTGTAAGTTTAAAATAAAAAATTGTAAAAGGATCGTCAAAAAAAGATAAAATTATAACAAAATATTAATATTTTTGTTCAAACCCTTCATGTTCTTTCTGCTTTTTATCCTTGAAAATATTGAAGTTAAAATTGTATAAAAATCGATAACACATCACATTGACACAACATGAGTTACGACTGTAATTAAAGAAACAGCTGGAACAAAATGTTAACAACAGATTTTTTGTAATTTGTTCATGTTTTATACAAGTGTCTTAATAATTTGAAACATATTTTTGTTTATCTAGGTTTAAAAGTGGTTAGTTGTGGTAGTTTTTATACGTTTTCTGTTGTAGAAATGCGCAAGTCACTTTTGTAGAGAAACCGCAATTAGAAATAATCAGTTTTAAAAATCATGAACATTGATATCTAATTCATATATAAAAAGATAAAGCTTTCAAGGATACCGTTGTGAATCGGGCATTGCCATCTTTGCAAAGCTAGAGGGTCGCTTGAAATCACGCTTACAGCCCCTTTAAGATATTGAATTAAAATGTTAGAAAATTAAAAACCTATTAAATTAAACAGCTGCGAGGAGTGTATGTTTGTAATTATATGTGTGCCACGCACCTCTGCTTCTTTAGTAAAAGTAAATTCAACCTATATGAGGCATAAAGTCTGACCGCGTCAACCTTGTTGCACCGGTTAATCCTGTCCATAGAGCTAGGTATAGTACACACTCGGACCGGAAAGGTTGACCCGTCTCAGAAATTCAAATATACTACGGCTGCCCGTGGTGAGTCCTCAATATTATTGATTTTTTGCTTCATCATAAGTACAAATCAGAATAAGGTGCGTCCTCTATGGACACCGTCCATCTTTATCGATACAAACTTCAACTTTCAGTCAATATATCTCTGTAACCTGATGGTGTAAATATAAGGATAAAGAATATGCAAAGGATTTGAATCTTTTCCACAAACTCCAACTTTTAATCCCTTCCACATAGGGTTGCATAGATAAAGGGATTAGAAAATCAGAGTTTGTGGCAAAGACTTAACTCCTTTATGACAAGTGTTAAGTTCTTATGCAATACCTGGATTTCTATGTTTTTTTAAAAAATTTTTAGAGAGAAAATATTTTTGTTATAAAACGTACTTTTGTTTTTCTCGTCTACAGTCTACACACTGCTGGTAAGAAGAGACCTGCTAAATATTATATTTAAAAAGTTTGCTATCGCAGTATGCTTAGTAACATATATCCAAGTGAAATAAAAAATGTTTGCATATTGCAGATAACTGCATGCATTGAGGTCAGGAGGAAATAAAAAAAAATCATATTTCTTAAAGAAATTGAGTTTTTGTCACAAACTCTAATTTTCTTATCCCTATATCTTTGTATTTCAATGTCGGAGACCTTAGATATTTCAAACTATGAATTATTTTAGATCAAATAATGATAGTTTAAAATATCTAAGGTTAACACCATTATGTTGGAAAGATACAGCGATTTGAAAATCAGAATTTGTGGCAAAAACTCAATTCCTTTGTTAACAACATGTTAAAAACATAATAAAGATTGGGAAAATGGAGTATTAGTACTATTAATCCCTTTATAACAAAAATTTTAAAATATTACATAAAAACGTTTAGATATAATCATCCACGAAATTCTGTGATTTCATATTTTAATTTATTAACCACAAAATAAGTGTGATTAGAGCAGCTAGGAGGAAAAGCGATAATAATATTGACCGTGGGACTAGGCCTTTAATTAAGTGTGGGGGGGGGCACATGGACGATAGCCCCCCATATTCCCAGGGGGTGGGGTGTCATTATCTGAGACAAAACGAACAGAAAATGGTGATAAAAAAATAAAAAATGTCAATCGAACACTGTTGATTTGTAACATTAGGATGAGTAGCGAAATGTTAAATTTATATTTTTATTTCTTGAAATAAAAAGTTTTGCTGAAAAAATCCTTATTTTATAAGCAAAGGATCAAGGTTCAAAATCGTTTTTAATATTATTATTATTATTATTATTATTATTATTATTATTATTAATAAATCTAAAAAACAATATTTGAAAGAGGAAGAATATTATTGATTGACAGGAGAGGTTACAAAGTACATCCAATATATCGACCCTATATCCTAGAACCAATGGGATATTGGAGAGGTTACAAAGTACAACCAATATGTCTAGGTCTATTATAGTCATATCATAGCACTGCATCGCTAGGGTCACAGTGCAAAAATGTGAGGATTTTTTTTACAATTTCTCAAACGTAGTACAGAAACAGCTTTACAGATACAGAAGTACAGAAACAGTAGTACAGATACATGCAGACTATAGACGGAAAAACGGGATAGTAAACCAAATAACTATATCCTTCTCAAGAATGTAATACAAGGAAAGTTCATTGCAGTTGCGTATACTCTGCGTACATAGTGAAACCAGTTCTCTCTGGGCGGAATTTGTAAACAAGAATAGATGCCTCAGTGTTCGTTTAGTATCCGAGGAGGTTAAAAACATTGAATTTTAATAATTTTGATAATTCACATAATAGTTTCCTATGACCAGAATATTTCATTGATTATTTATGTGAAAGATGGATCCCACGTGAGGCTTCGACATCCGTCTTGTGTTTACATTACCGCCCAGTGACAGTACACTAAAGTACAAAAGATGCGTATACCTCTGAAATAACTTTCCTTGCATTAAATCCTTGATCCTTCTAGTGAAATTAATGTGAATTTCAAAAGGAAGTTTAAAAATTATATGATTTATGACAAGTCTTGTTAATCGTTTTTGATCATTTTTAAAAGAATTTAACAAAACTTCAAAAATTGTATTATGTTACGATCGTTGCAACACATTCGTTTTTGGACCGTTTTTTGCATATATTTTCTGTCAGGATCAAAATTTGACATAGTTAGGAAAGAATGATTTTGAGATTGAATAAATTTGAAACCATTTTATTTCTTACACTGTGCGAAATTTTGCCCCTAAAAGAAAATATTGGCAAAAATCGACTGCATACTTTTATTTTGACAATTGAATTTAAGCTTTCACAAAACACAAAACATTAGTTTTTCAGAGATTGACCGGCAAGGCAGGGTGGTGAAGCTAAGATATGAAATGTTATGGAATACAGTGAGAACCAGAATACTGCTGGATGACGACATTAACGTAATACTGAAGTGCATTTGATTTTGTTACAATGCAAATAATTGTACCTGTGATTCACTTATTAAGTGAAATGGGTCTGTTTACACTGCGCAATTGTTGTGTCTTATTTTCTTATGTTTAAAGTAATAACTTGAGTTTAAAAGTCGACTTTATATTCCCGAGTTTTCTGTTTATCATGGTATACAACATTAGTTTGCAGTAGAATTTTTCTTACGGTTTTCAATAATTGTAAAAAAAATTATTGAGAGGGAACCTACTGAATTATAATGAATTATTCCGCCTCGTGATAAATACGAGTTTGCTCTTTTTCTCAGTGATTATAAAACGTAAAAACATATCATTTGTTTGAATTAAACTCTATTTTTTATTTTATTACTCTCAGCTCGGCTACCCTATACCTTGCAGGTCACTCCCTTTAATAAACAATTAAAAGATTTGTTTTGACTTTCTAGTTTCTTTTCATATTTTGTTAAACATAAAAAATATATTGTTCAATAAAAATTAACATAAAAATTGTGACATGAAAAAATTCTTTAATATTTTGAAACCTAAAACCTTAAATATTGAAAAAAACTGAACCATGAACGATGCCTAGTACTTTTACTTTAGACTCGTTCGCTCGACTTAGTGTGAATTGTTATCTATAAAAAAAGGGTTCCCTAAAAAGTGCGCGCGTTTAAATACCTTTAGAAAAAAAGAACAGGAATTTTTAGAATAAATACACTTTTGTTTACCCAACAGTAGAGGAAACTTAAAGTCTAAATTCTAAAGAGTCATTTTAGTTTTTCACAAGCTAACTTTTCGTTTTACTACAGGGTGTCCCACGAAACATGATATATAGTTAGAAGATGACTCGAAGGAATTGATTTTTTTATCTTAGAATAGGGAGAGGAGGGATCGTTTATATATTTTTAAGAAATGAGACACTTTTGCTAAATTTGCCATTAGTGGGTTGCAACGCGTTACCAACCATTGTCATTTTTTTCTAGGACTAAAGCCTAATATCAGATTTTACTTTTTAAAAACTATTTTCTGCTTAAAAGTTAAAACAACACCTAGGAGATTTTAACAATGAATAATGTTGGTTGATTTCAAAGTGGTAAAATTATCAAACATATACGCTTTTAGTGTTGAACTCATTCAGAATTTCAAATTCAGAAAAACGACGGATTTTACGCCGGATTGAAATTATGTAAGTTAATAAGAATGAAAAAATAGTTTTACTTTCACAAAAATTTAAGGAATTGGCGAAATCTTCGAAAAAAATTAAATTTAATTTATGGATCTTCACAAAAAAAGAATAATCGAATATCAAGCTAATTAAATGTTTAGAAACATATTTCTCAATAAAACAATGTCAGAATCAAGTATTTCTTTTTCATCATTAAAATTAAATACATCTGCCAATAAAATTACGAATTTATTGGCAGATGTATCTACAGAAAACGTTTGTAAACAATGAGACATTAGAGAAACAAATAACCATGAATGAGATTACTTATTTTCGATAATAATAGTAAAATTTCTATTTTCTCAACCTGTTCCTAAACATCAAATTGGTTTACTGTAGAATTTTTGTTACATTTTTTGTCGTCGTTATTTAATAATTTTCTAAAAATCGATTCTCCAGTCGAAACCACCCAAATGGATGATTTTAAACATCGACTTTGCGATCAAACTCAGTAATTATACATCATTCAAACGTTTAATTCCTCCACAATACCACATTCTTAGTTCAACTACCATACATTGCCGGTCACTCCCTTTGAACTAGTTTGGCTACAACACCCAATCGTCTACAGGGTTACCCACAAAGTCGTTGACTAAAAAGACTACCAAAAACTCTTTAAATATCTTTAGCTTGGTAAAAAAGAAAGTTGTTTTCAAATGCAGGGGATGCATGAATGTCAGACGTACAGTCGTCTCTGAAGTTTTATTCTTTGTGGGCTATGTATCTATAAAAGAATGAATGTTTAATATTTGATCAATTAATATTTTTCTAATCGTCGTGTGGTCCTGTGGAGCTATTTTTAGCGAATATCAATAAATTATTCATTATTGGGATAATTTTGGACACAATAGAGGTTAGGGTGCATGCAGTGAGTGTGTTGGGGGGAGGGGGGATGCAAAGAAATCTTGAAACATATTTTTTAGATTTATAGCGCATACATGAAAGGGTAGACCGTAGAAATTCGCAAAAATGTTGGCCTCCAGTAAAATAGAATTCTTGTGATTATACACGGCAAAGGAGAGGGATAGATCTTATTTTTAATACGTGTAGATATATCTGGTACCAACCTCTCTTAATGTACTTTAGGTGTGGAAAGTCCGAGTAGTAAATATATATCTTTAAAAAATATATTTGAGAGAAAATCAGTTTGTAAACCTCCACGTGTGGTAATATATATTAAAAGATAAACTACAGATATATTATAAGCACTTTATATCAATTATATATATATATATATATTACAAAATGGCGGTGCAATGACTCATAATAGTTTCCTATGACCAGAATATTTCATTGATTATTTATGTGAAAGATGGATCCCACGTGAGGCTTCGACATCCGTCTTGTGTTTACATTAATTTAGAAGGCTAAAACTTTTCTCTCCTTGTATTAACAGTGAATTTAGACAAATCCTTAGTCTTTGTCATTGTCAGGTGTTACTTTCTAAACGTAGTTTCCTTTTAATTTTGTATTTTTGGAACTCCCAGGGGGGGCAAGAGAACTACTGCCCCCCCTAGGTACACCACTGTGCCTGACCTGATGAAGGGAAATGCAAGCAGATGTAATATTAAAAGAGCCTCCCCAATGGATGCCCCCCCTCAGCCTCTCAGGGGGGGCACGCGTACGCCCCTGCTCTGGTTCACGTATACAATCTTCTTATTTTTTGAGTTTAAGATTTGAAAAGTGTGAAGGTTCTGAGTTCCAGGGGTGGGGCTGTGCCCCCTTACAGGTCTATGGGGCCGGGCGTTGCCCCCCACCCTGTATACGCCTTAGGACTGTCTTGTCTCTGCTTTCCCCTTGTTTTTACGAATTCTTTCACTTCTCTCTGTATGCTTTGCAGTTTTCATGACTTGGTCCTTCTTTTTTGTCCTGAGTGCTGTAAATATCGGTCATGGGCAAACTGAAAAATATTTAAAATTTAATTTCAATCAAAAATTTAAAATTCAAATAAAGTTTATAATTTA
The DNA here is from genome assembly GCF_000591075.1 of Eurytemora carolleeae. Lineage (NCBI taxonomy): Eukaryota > Metazoa > Arthropoda > Copepoda > Calanoida > Temoridae > Eurytemora > Eurytemora carolleeae. Next base: position 122,781 of record NW_019396221.1, read on the forward strand.
AAATATTTATTGATAAGTTGAGTAAATGATCTGTTTAAAAACATATCTTAGATAAATGTGATCGTCAACTTTAAATATCTATAGGATTTATATAAATTATAAATTAAAGTTCTGGGAATGTAACGCAAGTACGTCAAGAGCTACACCGTGGGAGTCCCTCTCATACTGGACTGATGCCGTACCGGATCGTCCGGTCACAACAAGTACGACGTTAGTACTTTGGGGCCCCGAAACTATCTCTGCCACACAATATATGTATACCGCGTAATTTATGATTTGTGTCGAATTTTTGTTTTAAAACCAAATTAAATGAATATTGAAAGCGTTGCATTATACAATCAAACCTTTTTTTCGGACTACAGAAAAAAACTTATTTTTACACACCCAAAACGTTATCAATATATTATTTCAATTTTTAAATAAAATCGAGCACATTATAATTTATGCAATATGTCAATAATACAGCGAAAAAAAAATCACAAAGTTAGATAAATTCTATGAATGAAGAGCTGACGGAAAGAAGTTTCGCAAACATGAAATAAAGCTATTTTTTATAAAAAATCAGCTCAATGAAATCTTGTTATGATTTTTTACAAATTATTTTTAACTTGTGATATTAAGGTTGTGTTGATAAAAGATGTCCTTAACCGTAACCTAATTTTTTGAAACTTAAAAAAATTGAAGGAAAAATAATTTCAACTTTCGGGGCTCTTTTACACGTGCCCTGCCTGGCCTGCACAGCACCACTCACCAGTCAGTTCTATAGCCTGGCCTGGCCTGGCCTGGCCTGACCAGTCTGTATCAAACCTGCCTCTCAGTCTCAGTAAGATCGTTTCACACAATAATACGCAGTTTATTCAACCCCTTAAAGTGGAGTTCAATTAGAGCTGGTGAAGTGGTTAGTGTGAGAATGTGTAATAGAATGGACATACTTTGAGAATTTCTAGGTGAATATTCGCAGTTTTATTTTCGTTCAAAGTGCTGCGTAGAATTTCTTAGTTCTGTTTTGAGTTTAGAGTGTACGCTTTCCAGTTATACATATAGGCCTCCATATACAGTTTGATGTATAATATTTGTGTAGTTTTACTTTTATTGTCAATATAATACCATGGAATAATATTTAAGATGCCAGTAATTAGGCATAAAGAAATAAACGATAATCAATCAATCAATCAACTACCATGGAATCTAAGCTCTACTGTTAAATCGTAATTTAACGTGTTTTTTAACATTATTGTGTACAATTTACAGTTTGGGGGTCTGTCCTAGTATACGATTTTTGGACCCCAAGATAAACTACAGATATATTATAAGCACTTTATATCAATTATATATATATATATATATTACAAAATGGCGGTGCAATGACTTAAGCATAAATTAAATCCAAAAAAAAAAAAAAAATTGGTCTTTTACTACCTCCAAAGTCAAGCACTTTGGGGGTTAGCATTTAAAAATAATTGTTCCCTGATAGCGCCCTTTCGATCAGGATGGGCATTCTAAAATGATTTTTCATTCGGACTTCTATCACCATGCTCTGGTTCAGGGGCGTAACGAGGGCTTTTAATTAGCGGGGGGTACAATTTGCGCGCGTAAGCGCGCAAAAAAAATTTTTTGGTCCCCCCCCTTAAAAACCCCTTTTTTGAAAAAATATTAATACCTTTTACGTTTTTATGTTAGGCCTATTTATTTTAAACACAAAGAAGTTAGGAATATTTAGAAAATGTTGGGAATTGTTTAATTTGAACTGGGAAATGTTTAGACCACGTGCATGAACATATATACATATACATTATACTGTAATATATTATTTATATTACATAATATGCTTATCTGCACTGTGTAGTGGTATATGCCCTTAGGCCCATCGCAAGGATTTTGTAAAGCAGATTTGATACAGGGGGAGGGGATGGTTAAATATTGGAGATTCTAGGTTAAGTCTGTTTATTAGTTAACAGAGGAAAACAAATTAGATTTTAAACTAATATATTAGAATAGATAAAGACAAATTTTGCTGTTAGTGCCCCTTGAAACCCCTCAGTTAGGTGACATTTTGAGGATACGTTTTTTGGATTGTTATTTTTGTTTTAAAATTTTGTAATAGTGGGGGGGGGGGGGGTCTCTGGAACATGCATTCGTCCCTCCGTGATTACCATTATACTGAATAGTTTAAACCTTAATTATTAACTCTCAGATATATGTAAATATTATACATTTGTGTGAAGTCTAGTAGGTAACCCAGACAGATATAAAAACCTGTTTTTTTCTAGGCTTAATACTGCAGATCTAGCGTAGACCTATATATTTTGACATTAGAAGGATCCTGAAAACCCCAGTTCTTTTTCATCATTAATAGTCGTGGGTTGATTAGAAGTTATATTTATGTATCCACTGCTATTTTTATTTCTATGGGATTTATATTATTGACAAAATTAGTATTTTTCTCTTGGTAACAATTGTAACAAGGCAAAATTTTCACAGCTCTGAAGAGACTATGAAATTAATGGAAATAATTTGTAAATCAGGAAAAAATAATAAAAAATAATTGTCTCTTAAAAATCAATTCAGTTTATCCGGATTCATATAAAGCAGAAGGATCCTAATCCATCCTGAGCAAAAGGAGCCGGATCGACCCTGAGCAAAAGGATCCGGATTCATCCTCAGCTAAAAAATGATTCGGAATCATCCTGAGTAGAAGGAGAAGAAGGATCCGGATCCATCCTGAGTAAAACGATACAAATCCATCCTATGCAGGAGAAGGATCCGTCCTTAGAGGAGCGATCCAGTTTAATCCGGAGAAGACGGATCCGGACCCATCCTGAGCAGAAGGAGGAGTAGGATCTGGATCTATCCTGAGCAAAGAAGGAGAAGGATCGGATTTATCCTAACATCTAAAACTAAGAAGCTTTTTGGTGCATCTCTGGAACGGAAAGTTTTTGTATTTTGCGTTTCAGTATTTAATTTTGTATAACATTTTATGTTTAGAAAATGGATTACAGTAGTGATGAGGAGACTAGTCGAGGACAGGAGGAGGAGGGAGGAGAGAAGGAGGAGAGGAGGAGGATGAGGAAGGAGATCAAGGCCGGGACGGGGGAGCAGAAGATCCTGTGCAGGATATGCGGGGATGGAGCTGTCAGGTAAACTAATACATTCTATTACTGAGAGTGTATCTAAGGGGCAACATATCAACCATAATCTGCCAAAAAAAAAATACTTGTCTACTCTTCATACCCAAATCTGAACTGTTGTTTGAAATTTCATGATTTCTGAATGGTTCATTAAGTTTTAGCATAAAAATAAGCGAAAAAAAGAAGAAAAATAATTTTTCCAGTGCGGATTCAGGACCCGGATCTGAACTAATAGTAAATGAATCTTTAGCACTGCAGTTTTACTTTGTTACATTTACTATAAATAATAATGTTAAAACCTTTTTTCTCTTTCTCATTTTTTTTAAACTATAAATATAAAGCATGTGATATTAAAAATAAATAAATCACTATTTACTATCAAGTTTCGAATTATAAATGTTCTCTAAAGCTAATATTGCACCCCGGCCCGGGGGTAAAAATTTGAATTAAGCTGAAATCCAGTTTTCTGAGAGTTCTTGGAATTCTAATCTCTGGTCTACCAATGCGTGAAGATGTCCTATCTAGACAAAAAAAATAGTAAAGAAATTGTTTATGTTGTAATTTATTGTGTAATCACTTAGTAAATAAGAACTATATTCATGAAAAAAATATTACGTACAAATAAGAAATGTTTTAAATATCTAGTGCCACGACAAACTCCATCCTTGATAAATTTATCACTTTTCAACACCCCCACCCCCTCCCCCCTCCCCACAAACACATAGACCTCACTAGTATTTATTTAGTTAAGAAGTAAATCCGTCTCTAATTTTATATTTACACCTTGTTTTTCTCTTGTTTTTATTCATATTTTTATACTAGGAAGAGACTTATAGTTTTACATTAAATGTGAGCTAGCTTAGACAATGACTGTGCAGTTTTAAATATTTGTTTTTGTCGGGGTTTCCAGGATTTAAGAAGAAATTATGCTTTTGAGCAGTTGATGATAGTACCGTTTCCTCAAGTTAAACTCGCAACCCGGAGCAGACTTGAATAACGGTCCGTCCTGTTTTCTTTTCTCCGTATTCCTGGAACTACACGTGCGTCTTAAATATTCTATATTACGCCCCCTTTTTGATAATTGCGATCATTTTTCTCTAGAATCGAATTTTCAGTCTCTCAATGATTATTCTAGAGAAACCGATTTTTTTACATAAAAAATACCGTCCTTCTCTTCCCAAAACTTAATAATTTTCAAACTTTTAAACAACTTGTCCTTTAGTTGGTGTAAATATTACCATGTCATATTTTAAGAACTAGGCTGTTAGAGAGCTTTGCGTACTTTTTAGTTAACAATTTTAGCTCTAAAATATTAATTGTTTTTCATTGTTATCCAATAAACACAAATTTTCGAGAAATTTTTGGTTTAAATTGTTGGATTTTTAGCAACAAAAAATTCTTTTGGCTCGATCGGTTCAGCCGTTTTAACGTTTATCGGATACTGAATAGAAAAAAAAACAGACGGCGATCCAAATGTATATATATAGATGAAGTATACTAGAGTTAGGTAAAAACTAGATTTTTCCGGTTTGACTGAAAATAGGAAAAAGTATTAAAGGATAAATAAGACTTTCTATATATATGATAACACTCGAAAACAATCTATATAATAAAACAAGACATTCGTATATATGTTGCGTATAGCCGGCCAAACGGCTTGACCGATTGGGCTGAAATTTTTTGTGGACACTCAGGGGTGGCCGGGGGGTGTTATAGGCTAAAAAAAAACGATTTATTTTTTCTCAAAAAAATTTTATTCAACCTTTTTTCTCACGGGCAACGCCGGGCCTTTCAGCTAGTGAATACATAAGATTTCAAAGCCCGACGCGACACATACCTCTTTTCTTCCCATTTTCTGAGGTCATTTCCTTTTTGTACGTCTTTCAGGTCAACATTCAATTGTTTTGTATGGTTATATGATTTTTAAATGTTGAACGATTTCGAAATCTATTTAACCAGGAACAAATGACTTAGCCCTGTACAGTGTACAGTATACATGTTTTAGATAAACAGATAAATAACTTAGGAAATTAATGATAAGGGAATTAATATTTACATTTTACAATTTTAATATGTTTTGGAATTAAAGGAAATAATTTAAAGGAACAAAAACTGGAAAAGTAGAAGAATAAAAATTAATGGATAATTCTCGCCCGGAATTTCTCGATAACCTGATTAATTAGTTAAATTCAAAGTTTCAATGGAAACTTGAAGAAAAAAGTATCGAAAATCTATCAAATTCAATATTAAAAATCGAACTAAAAAGAAGTTCAAAGTTTGATAAAAAAATAAACTTTAATTATGATATTTTCTTAATGTTTTTAGTTCATAGTTTGTAGTTATGTCATAGTTTTAAATATGAATATTATTTTATTGAAAACCTCATTGTACGATAAGAATATTTGATTTTGACAACTAGTTAAGTAAGTTACTGATTTCATAACAACTAGTTTGCTAAGTTACTAATTGTATAACAACTAGTTTACTAAGTTACCGATTGTAAAACAACTAGTTTAGTAAGTTACTGATTGTGTAACAACTAGTTTAGTAAGTTACTGATTATATAACAACTAGTTTAGTAAGTTACTGATTATATAACAACTAGTTTAGTAAGTTACTGATTATATAACAACTAGTTTAGTAAGTTACTGATTATATAACAACTAGTTTAGTAAGTTACTGATTACATAACAGCTAGTTCAGTTAGTTACTGATAATATAACAGCTTGTTTACTAAGTTACTGATAATATAACAGCTTGTTTACTAAGATACTGATTGTATAACAACTAGTTTAGTAAGTTACTGATTATATAACAGCTTGTTTAGTAAGTTACTGATTGTATAACAACTAGTTAAGTAAGTTACTGATTATATAACAACTAGTTTACTAAGTTACTGATTGTATAACAACTAGTTTACTAAGTTACTGATTATATAACAATTAGTTTACTAAGTTACTGATTATATAACTAATTTACTAAGTTACTAATTGTATAACAACTAGTTTAGTAAGGTACTGATTATATAACAACTTATTTAGTAAGTTACTGATTGTATAACATTTTTCTAATAAACTGATATCAGTTCTCATCAATTCTATGTATAATGTAAACATGAATTTTAAATAAACTGAATAAATAAACCACTGATACAAATATATTGTTTGTTTAAGCGGAATTTTCCCATTTTCCAGAATTTCAATGATTTAAGTCCAAACCCACCATATCCTCGTTAAAAATGTCAAATGTGCTGTACAAGTGTACATATCTGAAGAAATAAAATATTTGAATTGTTTTGATTTGAAATTGTTATGATTCATTTTATCTTTATTTTCCAGTCTTTACTCCCCCCCCCCCCCTTTCCTTCAGACACAATCATATTTTGCTTAGATTAAATACTTGTGATAAGCTGTACAAATAACGGATAAAATATTAGTTTTAATATTTGTGTAAATCAGAAATATTAAAATTTTATGAATGAAAGTTATTTTTTAATGGTTCATGAATTAAAAGCTATTTTTCTCAAGCTGTGTTACCTTTTTAGAACTCCTGCCCCTAAATTAAAAAATCTAATCTTTATAAAATTAATATTTTATTTTTAGGCATGTTCACTATGGTGGCCATTGTTGTTTCTCCTGTAAAGCATTCTTTCGTCGAGCTGTAAACTGGCAAACCAAGAACAAGAGAACCTTTCAGTGCAAGTTTGAATCAGGGTGCGAGATCAACATAAAGAACAGAAAAACTTGTCAGTCATGCCGGTTTCAGGTAAATAAATTCATCTTTTCTCCAGATTTTTTATTTAAAGGGTTAATCGAACGTAATTTTAAACAATACATCATTCTTTAAAATTGATGGAAAGTTTGTAAAATACATGATTTTGATTACTTTTTTGTGTTATTGAAGCTTCTTTAATTATGTTCGAACATTTTCTTTTAAGTCAATGAAAATAAAGAAACTTAACATTTATTTTTAATTTTAATTTTAAAGGAATTAAGTCTTTGTCACAAACTCTGATTTTCTGATACCTATATCTTTGCAATCTAATTTCGTAGACGCTAGATATTTCAAACTATGAATTCTGTTAGATCAAATAGCCTAAGTTTGAAATATCAAGGGTTTCCACCATTAGGTTGCCAAGATATAAGGATTAGAAAATTTGAGTTTGTGGCAAAAACTCAATTCCGTTGACACATAATTTCCTTTTAATTTCGTTAATATAAAAAAACGTTACGTAGAATACGGAATGAAAAAGAAAAATTACGGAAGAAAAAAGATCAATAATTTCAACGTTTCCTCAGTAAACCCTTGTTTTATGTACGTAATGAAATTATTTTAAATGTATTGTAAACGTAATATTACCTCCACTGAGCCCACGATTTAAAAACTTTTGCTCGAGTCCTGATTCTTTAAACCCGACTTTAAGATCCAATCTTCGACCCAACTCTGACGACAGATTGTGTCACGTGATTGACAAGATTGCAAGATCTTCAGCTTTACTTTTGGAGTTAGGCCCAATGAAAATAAAACCGATCTTGGTTGATTTTAGGGGAGAACAAGGCTCAATGTTGAGTCTTGTTCTCATAAAAAACCCGGAATGCGCCAATTCCTGTCCTGAAAATCCACCAAATAGAATATTAAACCGGTTTGTTGAATTCAACTGTGTGGTAAATAAGATGCAGCTTGAATCACAAAGCTCAAGCCGTAATTAAGGCAGAATGACAGCTTGATCCGAGTCAAATTTTCTAAATAGCTGGCTCTGATCGAGTGTCACGCCAAATTCTCAATGGTACCTTAAAATAGCTCCCAATTAAGTATTAAACATCCATTTTTTTGTTTTTGTAAACTGTTAAATTTCATTTGTGGTTTCTCTGCAAACATGACTTGCGCATTTCTTGCTTCAGAAACAATGAAGAAATTACCAGAAAAATACCATTATAAAGTCAGAAAAACTATGTTATCTTCACTATTGACCAGTATTTTTTTAAATGGAGGCTCGCTGAAATTACGATGAAAGAACCTTCAAGGAGAACCCTCCAGTAATGGAGTGGATTTGTTTGTTTTTGATGACGTAGAATTATGAACACTTGACACAAACTCTTAAATATCCAATCCCTTTATATACCCTACCTGATGTAAAACTTGATATTTCATACTATGAATTGTATTGTATCAAATAGTCAAGTTTGAAATATCGTAGGTTTACACCTGCAGGCTGCAAAATATAGAGATTAGAAAATCATCTATGGCTATTGATCAGTTTCCTTAATTTCTTTCACAAGTAATTAATTATCTTATCTTCTGAGCTTGATTAGATATTTTATCTATGTTTTCATTGTCTGATCGTTCACGTTCTTTAAAATCTGCCTGAAACGATTTAAACGAATTTAAATTGAATATCGCTTAGCGGGCCTTGGAAAACATTATGGCGAACATAAAACTTTTTTCCTAAAATTTAATTTTTCATGTAAAGAAACTGTCTTCGTAGTAAACTCTGTGACTCTCTCATTGCAAATGCTAGAAATCTGCAAGTCATCTTCATAGAGAAGCCACAGTTGTAAATAATTATTTTATACTTGAAATTGCGTCAACCATCCCTTTTCCTTTAAAAATTGTTTTTGATAATTTTATTCTTAAATTTCGAAGATTTGAGAACAAAAAAAATAAAAACAAGATTTATTTTTCATTACAAAACTCAGTTTGTACAAGTGTACATTATTAAGCAGCTGATATATCTGGTATTCTGTGATTAATACCGAATGAAGAAAGTGGAATAAACCGGACTTTTCTGGACATTTCCATTCCATTACCGGTATCGCTACTGTAAATAAAACACATTTCCTACTGGTAGGCGGGAGGGGATAATGATTATAATTTATCGTGTTTGTAGAAGTGTATAACGACGGGTATGAATCCCTCCTGGGTTCTGTCTGACGATCAGAGGAAGAAAAGGTTCAAAAAGTACAGAGAGACCGGAGAATTAAGTCCTACCAGTAGTCAGGTATGATTTACAGAGTAAAGGGTGGTTAAACCCTTCCCCCCCCCCGTAGGTATATTATCAGGGAAAAAACTCCCCCCCCCCGAAAAAAAAAGAATTAAAATAAATCAAAAAAAATTATCCTTCGCAGGAATTCGTCCCTGCACCTCCTCCCCCCATATCCTCCCTTTCCCCCTCCTTCAATTGAAATTAAATACATTAACAGTTTATCAAATCTGACGCAGTTTTACAGGTGGATAATGTTGATAATTAAATGAATCTAAATCAACATTGCATGATTAAACTTTCCTTATCTATATCTTGTTTAATATCAAAGTCCACAACAGGGATGTATATAAGTTTTTATATGGGGGTAGTCGTTTATATCAAAATACTGAAGACGAGTTTCGATTTCAATTTTCATTTTTATCAATCTTTTAACATCATGAACACACAAAAACATGGAAACAAAGGGAAGCTGTCAATTAAAAAGCTTCTCTTAAATTCCTTGTAAACTTTTAATTCGGAAAAAGCTAGTTAACAATTAAAACTTTAATAAAAAAGTCGTCTTTATTATATTGATCTAATCTCCTACCACCGTACTAAATAAGTTGGTCTTTATCAAGAGGTTTAACTGTAAGTCCTGGAAAGGGCAGAAGGGCTGGTGTAATTTTAAAGTATATTTTCACCCTGTAAGGAGTAGAATTCAACTTGTAATTAATGTTGTAGGATTCTAGTCGCGAAGGGGAACTGGATTTACCCCTGGAAAGGGGTTCAGGGCGGAGAAGAGCTAAGTCTGCACCCTCTCACGCGCATAGACAGGCTAGTCGGTTCAATCATGATGATCTGAGCCTACCAGCCTCTCAGCCGGTCAGTCCTTTAGAGCGTGACTACGGAGCGTGTCGGATAGCAAGGTGTAGTGGGGAGCTTGATATCAAAACGGAGCCGACTCTACTCTCGCCGCTCCGTGAGGATCCTTTTCCTTTCGGGTTTGATCCTTTGGATCATGTTCCTATAAAAGAGGAGCCGGAGATGGAGCTGGATGACTTGAACAACCTGCAAACTCTGATCTCAACCTGCGACTTTGTCACGTTAGAGGAGGAGAAGAAGAAAACGGAGGGAAAACCCCCAGATTTTTCTCAATATAAACCCCCAGATTTTCCCGAGAATAAAATCCCCGAGTTTCCCGATTATAAACCAGATCGATCCTCGAAGGTTGAACTGGGCCAGGAGGAGATGTTATCGCTAATGAAGCTCGAAATGTCGTTTGAAAACTCGAGTTCGAGTTTTCCCGTAATGAGTGCCGAGACAGCGAGTATCTGGAACTCTGTCTTGCTCTCCTGTAACTTCGATACCTTGAACAACCGTCTCACTAAGGGTTTGCTCAGTGAAGCTGTTGAACTGTGTCTCCGACGAAATCTAATCTTTCTGCAGGAGAACTTGGACTTTACCTCGCTCAGTGTAGAAACGCGCAAGCTGTTGTACGGCAAGAACATGGTAAGCATGTGTCACGTTCGCGGACTCATGCTGCGCTCTTCTAGTGCGCAGAACTTCACCTGTATCAGTAACTCTAACCTAGTTCAGATTAGTTACAAGAATATGAGAACCGGAGAGATGAAACTATGGAACCTAATGGAGGAGGAAGAGGAGGAGGGTCAGGGGGTGAAAGAAGGAGCTACTGAGACCACCAGCTCCCTCCTCCACCTAGCGGAGGAGATATGGAAACTAAAATTAGAACGAGGAACCTTCCTCATCCTTCTCCTGGTAGTTCTATTTTCCAGCCAGGGTTGTAACCTACAATCCTGCTTCATGGTGGATAGGTTTCAGAACAAGTACCTTGCCCTACTGTACAGGTAACCATCTCATTCTCCATCCTCATGCGGATTAAATCTGTTTAAAATATCCGGATCCAGTTAATGGATATTTCTTTAAAAAATCAATTTCAAAAAGATTATATTTTTGTGCGTGAAGCTACAGGGTTACCCACAAAGTATGAGACTGTAAAGACGACTTGAAAATCTTCAAACACGACGATCCCAAGGTTTAATTAAGTCTTTTGATTAAGAGTATTTAATAATAAAGAAAGAAAGAAAGAAGTTTATAGTCGCTGGGATTCACAATAATATGTAAACCTGTTGTTCTGCGCCAATGCATTTTCCGAAGTGAATTATTTTACAATAAATTCTGTACAGTCGTCTCTGAAGTCTCATCCTTAGTGGGTTAACCCGGTGTTAACCTTATAAGTATTCCGACTGTACTGTACAGGAAACCCAGATAGACATGTGAATAGTTAATAAAAATGAATCCATGCCCACACGGCTAAATCCGCGATCCCTCCATTGCGGAACTTTGACCCCAATCTTCATGAGAAGTTTTATTTAATTTTTGTACATTTGCCGCTTAAAAACTTGAAATTTTGTGCAAAAGTTTTGTCTAGTTGTGTTATCAAGTGAGACGTACACTATGCACATATACACAGACATTGATGTATTAAAATCAAATATTCGTCTTTATTAGGCCCAACAATTAACATTTATGTTTAAACGTTACTTAGAATAAAATTAAGACATCATTTGAATTTAATGAACTGTATTTTGATTGTAATTGGTAAAGTGTTTTTAAAGGATTTTTAAAATTTTATTTTTCAAACTAATTTTCCTTATCTTAAACTCTTAAATATGATTTTAAATTGGTAAATTTTGGCTTAATTTTATGACGCAATTATAGATTAAATTATTTATAACTTTTTTGACCCATATTTGAGAAATTCGTAATTTAGTTGAAAACAGTCTTCAAACCCATTACTTACTTGTTTAGACTGCATAAATATCACAGTTCAATAGAACCCAAAATTTGCATATTCAAAACCTTAAAAAATAGTATCCATAAAAAACTGGCTATTGTCCAAATTTTTCTAAATTCCTGTTTTATTCAGATACCTGCAGAGCCAACACGGACAGGAAACTGCACAGAAACATTTTACCATTATAATGAAGTTCGTTCTTGCTCTGCTTACCAACTCCTATTAGAACAAATTCCCACTCCTATATCATGATACCAACTCCTACTTCGATATCATTATACCAACTCCTACTCCTATATCATGATACCGACTCCTACTCCTATATCATAATACCAACTCCTACTCCTATATCATGATACCAGCTCCTACTACTATATCATAATACCAACTCCTACTTCGATATCATTATACCAACTCCTACTCCTATATCATGATACCGACTCCTACTATATCATAATACCAACTCCTACTCCTATATCATGATACCAGCTCCTACTACTATATCATAATACCAACTCCTACTATATCATGATACCAACTCCAACTCTTATATAATTACACCAACTCCTACTCTGATATCATAATACCAACTCCTACTTGAAGATATTACAAACTCTCTTATACTCCATAAGCCATGCTACCCTATTCCTCCTTATACCTTCAGTTTCTATGAAACTTTTACCTAAAATTACAAGTGCATTGTACACTATGTACAACGCAAAATGCAACGATGCGTACAGATGCAACCTACCTATCTGCATTAACGTGTATGAAACTGCTACAAAGTAGCCTGCCTATTTATATTCAAGTGTTGTAAAGTGCACAATCTAAAGCCTACTTAAGAGTATCATAGTGATACTAAATATACAGAGATATAACCTAACTATAGGGATCAAAGTCACTGTTGCAAATTTGGAGAAAATTTCGGCAATGTCAAAAATGAAAGTGATAAAAATTTATCAAAAAGATCAATTAGTCAGAATAGCACTTGTTGTCAGCATATTTTGGTTATGCTGTCGACATCAAGTTTTGTTTGTCAGCTCACTCCTAGGTTTTGACGTTGTCACATTTTTGTGAACGGGTTTCAACAAATCGGGTCAAATCTTCAATAGTTTTTATTACAGTACAGTACAGTACAGTACAGTACAGTACAGTACAGTACAGTACAGTACAGTACAGTACAGTACAGTACAGTTTGTAAAGTACAAACAGTACAGAGTAGTACATTACCACTTGGTTACAGCTAAACAATTATCAAGGCTTTCTTGTCCGGGAAGGAGCTAGGTCAAAAGATGCATTTATACAAGTTTTTGACATTGTCAAAAAAAAATCGATAAAAAGTGGAAGTGTACTATACTGTGTGTTTGTGCTGATAATAGTTTAATTGTTATTCATTGTAAATGTTATTTATTGTAAAATGTCTATTTATCGTTGTTCGTGATAATACACGTAAAATATTACAACCCCCCATTTCCCCACATTATTTCATCTTAGACGACCATCCATCAATCCCTTCTCCTAACCGCTCCATTTTAGCTGATATTCCCTCAATAGCTGATTATCTTCCGCTTCATCATGGCTGAGTATCCAAATAGCTAATTATACTCTTCTTGGCTGATTATCCTCCTCTAGCTTATTATTCTTTTCATATCCATTCATAGCTGATTATGCTCAAATAGCTGATATTCCATGTATTGCGGATTTTCCCTTCCTAGCTTATTATCCATTCATAGTTAATCCCTGTATAGCTGATAATTCCTTCCTAGCTGATAATCCTCCCATAGTTTATTTTTCTCCTATTAGATGATTATCCATTTTTAGTCACTAATTCTCCTTATTATCTTCCAATGGATGATGATTATTGATTATCCATTAAAAGCTCATTATATTTTCAAATCTAATCATATCTTTATAGTTTATTATCCCCTCATCTTTGATTACTCCTCCCTAGTTGATTTCTCGATTGCCAATATTTCCTCCTATTGATCAATGATCATCCCACCCTAGTTCGATCATTTTCCTAGCTGATTGCCATTATTAGCTAATAAACTGCTTGACTGTCAAGTCGGACTGAAACGCCGGTACTCGAGTCAAACAAAAAGTACGTAAATATCTTACCTCAATTCTTCGCTCCGGGTATATAATTCATATATTAAAATAGTTAAGAACCAGGCTAAAAAATGCAATTTATTAATTGTGTCATATGTTCTTAATCAACGTACAGAGTATTTGACGAGAATACTCTGAAAATAGAAGTGTGATCAATTTCAATAGCAGAATATTGTAACGTGAAGGAAACGATATGTTATATGTACAAAATCGTCATTTGTAAAATCAATCTGTGATCTTAGATGTAACTCTGTGTCTCGCTTACAAAATCATCTCCTGTCTTCATCTCAAAAAAGTAATTATAGCTCAGCAGCTTTGTTTTGCAATCCCTGATAATTCATGTCCTAACCTAACTCAGTACTGATAATTTTCTTAACCTAACTCTGAACTGATAGTTCTTGTCCTAACCTAACTCAGAACTGATAATTCATGTCCTAACCCAACTCAGCCAAATTAGAACTGATTCTTGTCATAACTCACCTAAGTACTAATAATTCTTTCAATAACCCAATTCAGAACTGATGATTCTTGTCTAGCCCCAATTCAGAGTTGATAATTATTGTCTTAACCCAAATTAGAACTGATTCTTGTCCTAACCCAATTCAGAACTGATAATTCTTGTCCTAACCCAACTTAAAATTCTTGTCCTAACCTATGGCAGAACTGATTTCGCCTGTCCCAACCCAACCCAGGACTATAATTTCAGTCCTAACCTATCAGGATCAGGAAGAGTACATTGAGATGACTCCTCCAGATAATCTTGCGAGATCTAGAAACGTGAAACATTTAGAAAAAATAACTCATATTTTTTAATGTCGCTGTTTATCTGGAAAGCGAGGCCTGAGATGAATGTAATAATGTTTAATTTAAGATTAATATATCATATATTCTATATTTATGTAAAGATGTAATATTTTTTGTGTCGAATAAAATTTTAAGCTGAAAATCTTTTTAGTTTCTTAGAAAGAAAATAAAAAAGACAACATTTGATAAATTCTTTCGAGTTTAGAGTTTAACTGTAGTAATTTAAGTTCTTGTTATTTTTCTTTACTAAAAACCATACGTAGTGGTTAACAGTTTTGGTTTGTTTAAAAACTTCAATAAAGTTAAGTTAAATTTGCAATTATTAAAATTTTTCTAAATTTTTTAAATTTTTAAAAAAAATTTTAATTATTTAAAATTGATTAACAGATCATTTTTTGGATCGTTTTACGGTTCATTTCTTGGTTCTGTCAGGGTCAGAATTTAGCATAGCAAAAAAAAATCGCAATGAACAACTTTTAAAAGACTAGGTTTTTTGGGCGCTTCGCGACTATCTTTTATTACACTACATTTTATCTTGGTATACATTGTAAAACAAAAACAAAATAAAATTGACGGTCAAATTTCCCTCTACTTTGTTATCAATACTTTATGAATTAAAGGGATTGTAAGCGTAATTTCAATTGACCCTCCATGCAAATATGGCAATGCTCGATTCACCGGTGTTCGAGAAACTTTTATCTGATCAATAATAAGGATGATACTGTCATTTTTCGAGGTTAGTGTTTATTTCTGATAATTCCAATATTTTTTTCTGCATAAGAAAGGCGCAAGGCATATATGTAAAGAAACCCCAATGACAAATAAATAGTTTTCAAAATTATAAACATCCATATCTAATTCATACTTATTACTTGATCAAAGCTTTTAAGAATACCATTGTGAATCGGTCATTGTTATCTTTGCATCGCTCTTGTATGCCGAGTCCATTAGAACCTGATCCAATCAGGGTTCAGTCATGTTTTTGGTGCCTATTCTGAACCAATAGAAATTGCACGGCGGTATAATCTATCTCATTATCCAGTGAGAGATACTAATGGAAATAAAATGCACTAAATGGAAATAAAATTACTTCTACTGAAACTATAGTGGCTCGGAGAGTCATTTGAAATTGATCTTACAATTCCTCTAAAATCGGCAAATTGATCAAATTTAAATGTTAATCACGTTCAGGGACTGAAATCACATTTACTGATACGCGCCGTTGAAGGATTCATATCTCTCATTGAATAATGAGATAGATAGAAAGATAGATGTTACCGCCACACTATTTCTATTGGTTCAGAATAGACAACAAAATTTACCCCTACTTACTATGAGACTACATAAACGGCCTTTACCTCTTAAAATATGAAGATTTGGTCTTCTTCTTCCTTGAATACTGTATTTTAATCTTCTTCTTCCTTGTATACTGTATTTTAATCTTCTTCTTCCTTGAATACTGTATTTTAATGGCGCTTATCTAATGATTGGGCACTGAAAGAAAGAAGTATAAAGTTACAAAGAATCATGAATGTAAGAAATCAGATAGAATAAATTCCGTACAGTCGTCTCTGAAGTCTAATCCGTTGTGGGCAGGTTGTGGGTAACCCTGTATATTGAATCCAGCTAATAAAGTCGTCTTTCCTTCTCTTCACATTTGATCAAAGTTATAACAATCAAAAATTGTACAGGAAAAGTGCAATTAATCAGGGGCGGATACAGGATTTAAGTGAGGGGGGGGGGGCAAGACTTTTTAGGAACAAAAAAAATCATAATTAGGAACAAAAAATCGCGCTGCAGGCGAAATTTTTTTTGACTTAAAAGACTTAAAAGAGTCAAAATTAATGAGTAAGACTAAAGAACTAGATTTTTAACTTTTCACACATTATAGTGTATTAAGACAGACATTTCTTTCCTTTAAGCATGCTATTGAGAAGCTATTCTGAAATAGGAACAAAAAATTCCAAATTCAGAGGGGGGGGGCTACGCCCCTCCCTGAATCTCTCAGGGGGTGGCGAATGTCCCCCCCCCCTGTATCCGCCCCTGCAATGAATCACCATTATTCCAGATCTTGCAATTTGTTGACAAGCTGGTTTGAAAATAAAGGCATTTTTTAAAAAAACCTTTTCCACTAAATAATTAAAAAATTAAATCATTTCTATTTATGGTTGATTTAACAATTATACGCTAAACTTTGTAATATTTTACACCTTGTTAACTTTGCTAATTTTCTTGTTATCATAAAAGATAACTATTCTTTTAATTAATATTATAATTGATATTTTAATTACTATATCATATACATGTTGCTACAGTTGTCATTTATTAAACTAAAATACGTTTTCTGATGTTTTTTCAAAAAATTTAAAATCCTCATAATGCGAAAATAAAGGAATGTTTTATTTGTAAATTAATTGCTATTTGTCGGTGAATTAATAGAAAAAAGCTAAAACGCATCAGAGGATTTCCGTAATTTCAAACGTAAAAATTTTGTTTTTCGGCAAGGCTTCTTTAGAATATTTTACTTTGAATAAATAAAAGTTTAAAAAATGAGGTCGCTAGAGCAAACAAACTCCTCACTCCCCCACTACCCGTCTTTTTTAATTAATTATTTAAATGAAAAAAAAAACAATTTTATTTATGCCTTTCTTGTCGAAAAGCCTTGGAGTAGATTTTTTATCTGGACATGTGCACTTTGCATTGTACAGGGTGTCCCAATAAACATGGGAATTCAGTGACTAATTCGATATCGTCTTTTTACATAATTCTTTGATTTAGTATAGTGATACCTACTGAGAAAGCCGTAATCTGTAAGAGTTTCGTCTGCTATGTTTACATTTTGTTTGTTTATATTTTAACTGTATACGGTTGGACTTAGTAAAACAAGAAAATTGCAGTATACAAACAGAGTAAACTTGTCCGTCTTCACTGTTCATCTTGCGGAGACATTATAGACACATCTTTACAGTCGTTTACCCTTTTCATAAAATAAATTCTAGCAGACATAATAATATTATGGCTTTTAAAATTAGGTATTACAATGCTAATTTATGACAAAGACAATATCGAATTCGTCACTAAATTCCCATGTTTTTTGGGACACCCTGTATGAAAACAAACAAAATTATAATGGATTAAAACACATAAAAATCATCATTTTACTACATATGTATTCTTGACTCCCCCCCCCCACTAGATTAGGTTGTTTGAAAATTGGGCTCATTAAAAAAAATTTTGAACTCCATATATAGATACATTATATGTACTGTATATATAGTGTTACATATATGATAATTATACAAAGATGTACAATTGTACAAGTGTACAATCGTACATCCCAAAAATATCGATAAATTAAGGTTAATGTAAGGAGGTGTTCTCTATGTACAGGGAACACATAGATCCAGACTGCTAGAAAAAGTTGCATCAAGTTGCATCAAGTTGCATCAAGTTGCATCAAGTTGCATCAAGTTGCATCAAGTTGCATCAAGTTGCATCAAGTTTCATCAAGTTGCATCAAGTTGTTAAAATTGCGTCGACTTCAAGGTGTCGCAATGTTTTTGACTTTACCTCACTGACTTACTTATCATTTTTTGTAACCCTACATTTACATTTTGTGACCCTACATTTACATTTTGTAGCCCTACATTTACATTTTGTAACCCTACATTTACATTTTGAAACCCTACATTTACATTTTGTAACCCTACATTAACTTTTGTAACCCTACATTTACATTTTGTAGCCCTACATTTACATTTTGTAACCCTACATTTACATTTAGTAACCCTACATTTACATTTTGTAACCCTACATTTACATTTTGTATCCCTACATTTACATGTTGTAACCCTACATTTACATTTAGTAACCCTACATTTACATTTTGTAACCCTACATTTACATTTAGTAACCCTACATTTACATTTTGTAACCCTACATTTACATTTTGTAACCCTACATTTACATTTTGTAACCCTACATTTACATTTTGATCAATCAAGGAAACTCTATTAGTTTTAGGTTTTATAAGAAGTAATTGGCAAAGTTCTAATAGATTTTAGCATGAGAGCTAACCATGTTTGGATGAGTGTGGAAGATGACAGGTAAGCAAGGTCCCGGTAGGATGTTGTATTAAGAGTGTAAAACTATATTTGGATAAAGATGCAAAATGTCTGAAATATGAACATTTTTCAAATTACATTTTTTATTATTTATTAACCAAGGAAGTTGCTTTATTCATTGTCCACCATTTATAGTTCAGTAGTTATTTAGCTAAAAATAAAACTTTTTATATACTTTTTACAATTTTTTATACCTTCCATAATTATATGTTTCTTTCTAACTATAAACAGATAAGAATAATTGATTCTTCAATTAAATTGATAAATTAAAGCTGTCTTTTGGAAATTAATTCTAAATTTTATCTATAGTATTTATATTTCTCTGTTCAAGCATACATTGAAAAATGTTTAAAATTTCGGTAAAAAGGTTTTTAAATTATTAACAAAATAATATTTTGTAATTGATTTGATATTTTTCAGTTTTTTTTCATATTACTTACTGGGACGGTCTTAGCACAAATATATTCTGAAGGATCTGGAGACAGGTGAAATAAAGTTCATCAATAATGAAAAATTATTTTGTGGATTTAGACACGCAAGCGTTATACAGTGAGAACCAGAAAACTCTGGATGAGACCCAGGTTATGCCTTTAAACATACATATGTGCAATTAACATGAGACAAAGCAATTGTGCAGCGTAAACAGACCAAAATAAAATTAATAAGCTATTTAATAAGTTGCTAAAAAAAACTAATTGCTGAAGTGTCGTATTCCTTTTCCACAGTTTTCTGGTTTTCACTCTAGTGTTTTCCAGCAAGAAAAAATAAATAGATATATTAAAAAACCAATGGATAAAGTTAGTAAAATCATTTTCGTTAGGGTATTCTCTGGTTCCAGGATCCGTCGCTACTGCGATTTGCGGATTTGATAATTCTCTTTCGGGGATTTCTTCCTCTACAATAGTTAATTTGTCTATGTGTTTGCCGGTCCATTTGTATCCACTGAACGTCAAAACAGCCAAACTGCCAAAAAATTACCCAAGGGAAGGTTTATGGATGCTCAAAATTACAAAAAACTGTCATCAAAATATTTAGATTTTTGTAAAAGTTTGAAAATCCAAGAAAAAATATTATTAAATCAGTGACTTTTTTGTTATTGTTTTATAATGGACAAAGATAAAATGTTCACAGAGAGAGCCACAATTATAGGTTTAAATAGAAGCATGAAAAAGTATAAAGTGTAAAGTATAAAATATAAAGTATAAAGTATAAAGTATAAAGTATAAAGTATAACGTATAAAGTATAAAGTGTAAAGTATAAAGTATAAAGTATAGAGTATTTTGCCAAACAATTATAGAAATCCATAATTAGTACAAAAAAGAATGATGATTGGAGTGAAGCAAAAGAAGAGGATGGAAGTGAACCCAATGAGGAATATATGGTGAAGATGAATTCCCAGGGAGCACCCAAAAAACTACGTAAGTACGTAGAAAATATAAGTTGGACATCCTTGTTTTAAACGTTAAGGTTTAAGGTGAGAAGTTGGTTTCTAAAAAATTCAGATGTCTAATATTACAAACTAAAATTTTAAAGTTTTAATATCTAAAGAACTGCAAAGTGTTTACCAAATGGATCCAGTCAGCCAACATTTTGTGGGTCGACCTCAGGAGTCATGGGGGCTGGATCTTAACTACCTCTCCGTGTGTATTGGGATAGTTTACTGATAAAGGATGTTAAGAGATTATGGCCTATTCATACAGCACAAATATCAAATATGCAGTATACGCTTTCGGAGTTCAAGTGTATGGGGAGGTTTTTATCTTGAATTTTCATAGAACAGTTTATTAACTGTGAAAATTGAATCCTGCACACGTTAAAGGAGTAGTGGATTTTAATAGTTACATTGAAAACAAATTCTCCATTTAAATATTTTCAGAAATCACCCCCGAGTACTGTAATATACAGATTGACCTTTGGAAGTGAAGTACATGGCATTTACAATTAGTAAAGGATTGGCGTACATCGTCACTCTATGTACTATAATCTCGTTGGTCGACCTATACCCGCCGGTACGTGTGAAAGCATTTACGATACAAATAAACCAAACCTGTGAATTCTTGTACCGGCTCGGATCATTCACAGATAGGTCCGGTTTGCAATTTTTAGTTCGAGGTAGGTAATTAAAGGAAACTTTTAGAGAAAACAATTCTCCAATATGTCTTAAACACTTTTAAGATTTGTGTAGAGCCTCCAGAAGCTGATTTAACAGTGAGGACCTTTTCCCCTGGCTTAAGCTTGGATCTTTTAATAATTTAACCTGCACTAAACAAACAATATGCATATATTTTTTATTGTAGACGCGTTCTGAGTTAAATGTAAATTATAACAATTTTTTTTAGTTTAAAGATTGTTGAAATATAGAGTAAAGTAAACCTATAAAAACCGAACGCATCACGCCCATGCTTAGTCCAGAGCAAGGAGAATTGAATAGAAGGAGGGGGCGATAGGGTTTCCGTACACTTTGCTGTGACGTTTTTGGACTACTGAAGAACTAGTTTTTCCGTAACAACAATAACAAAGGCAGCCGATCTAATGTAAACAAACATGAGTTAGTATACATTCGGTGAATCTTCATATAACACCAGAGATGCGCCAGATGTCTGTTTATCATTTGTGTTATTGTTTACAATCTTTATTATTGTTATTAGTTCTCCAGCAGTCCAAAAACGTCACAGCAAATTGTACGGAAACCCTATCGCCCCCTCCTCTATTCAATATCTCCTTACTCCAGAGTGTCCGGAGAACGAAAACAAAATCTAGATGTTTTATAAGAGTGAAAAATACAGCTGATAAATTTTGAAGAATAAATATTTTCTTTTTACAACATGAAGGGATTGTTATATATTTTCCTGTTTGAAAACACAAATAATTTTCTACTTTTACAGCTTGTGGGAGTCCAGGCACAGATGGGAAGAGATGTGGAAATGGAAAAGTGTGTAATGCAAAAGTAAGTATAATTAATGGGAGTGACCGGAAATGTAAGGTAGTTGAACTGAGTACGTATCCACCCCCAAAGTAGGTGTTTTGAACGTCGAATTTGCGCTCAAACTCAGGGTTTTCAGATCTTTAAAAAGTTTAATATGTCTTAAATGAATCCGTAAGAAGTTTTCCACAACACTGCATACTCATTTCAACTATCTTACATAGCCGGTCACTCCCTTTAAATACAGAAGTCAGAACTTTTGTATTGTGAATCAGGATCAAGCATTGTTCTTCATCTTGTGCAGATTTACGGATTAATTTAATTTCATGTTGTGGCCATACCCTGCAGGGACAACGAGAATAAAGGGATCAAGCATTTATCCTCAAATCTTAAAGAGTCCACATTTGATATCAAGATCAAGCGTTCAAGAGTAATGATATTTCACACAGAAGTTCCGACCTAAAGGGTTACCTACAAAGGATGAGGCTGTAAACACGACCCAAAACTCTAAAAAAATGACAATTTAAAGCTTTCTGCATTCAATTGAGTATATTTTGATGGTTTACAAAATATTTAAGCACAGAAACAAGCCAGTTTTGGCCTACAAGGAACCCTGAATGCAAGAAAACGGACTAAACCAATTCCGTAGAATCGTCTCTGAAGTCTTATCCTCTATGGGTAACCCTATATATAAATTTAAAAATAAAGATTTATTTTGACATAAATTCTTTTTCAGGAAAAATCATGTGGAGGTAAAAATTCTGTTTAATTGATGTTATCTTCTCTGATTATGGATTATTGTAAAGTGATAACCAGAAGACTCTGAAATAGGAAGACGACTTTTAGAATCCAGTTTATGCCTTAAAAAAGTCCAATGAGCATGAGACACAGGTGTTCACTGTAATCAGACCAATTTCACTAAATTTGTTTTAAATAATTTCCTTGTGAAACCATTTAATTTTAACAACATCAAATTAACTTAAGTTTTGCTAAATTGTCGTCTTACTATTCCATTGTTTTCACTTATTACTATAAGATATTTACAATTTAGATACAAAATTGACATTGTTAATGAATCAATATTACATTCCTTCCAACTCTAATCTTCTACATCTTATATCTTTGTAACCTTATGTCATAAACCTTAGATTTAAGTTTCAAAGATAAAATGAATTTAGAGGAATTGTGGCAAATAAATAGTTCCTTTTAGAGGAAACATTTCTTTTAAGATAAATTCCTAAGCACAAAATATCATATTTTTCATAAAGGGACTGTAAGCGTAATTTCAAATAAGTAACCCTCCATGCAAAGATGAGAGTGCCCGATTCACAACGGTACCCTTTAAACCTTGACTGATCATGGAAGATATAGATGTCAGTATATATCGCTTAAGTATTTTATCCTTGATAAATCAAATGGTTAAAGGATACCCTTAGGAGTACGCGTGGATACAAATTTGAAACATAAAAGATTTTTCTTGAAGGTATTGAAGTGTAATTTCAAGTGACCCTCCAGCAAAGATGGCATTGTCAAATTCCCAACATTTTATCATATTTTATCCAATGTTACAATTACATTATCTATTTATATACTTTGCCTGTCTGTCTATCCTTTTTTTGTCCGTTTGTATCCAATAAACGTCAAAACGGCTGAAACGACGGGGCCCAAATTTTGTGGGGGGCCTCATCCCAGGGAAGGTTTATTGGAGAAAAAAATCCTGGAAAATACTTGAAGTTTTTATGAAAATGCGCCAAAATTAGAAATGCAACAGTTAAAATTGCTAAAAATATTCACAGGAAAAGGGGCGCTTAAGTCGAGGATCATATATTCTGTTATATTTATGTATTTAACATGTGTGTATATTTAAAGTACAACATATTCTGTCCTATCTATATGTAATATGTGTGTATATTACAAGTAAATATATCCCGCCGTCCTATCTGTAACATATTCTGTCCTATCTAGATGTAATGTGTGTATATATTACAAGTAACTCTATCCCGTCCTATCTGTAACATATTCTGTCCTACTCCTATCTGTGTAACATGTGCAATATTTCAATTGTATACTGTCTGAATATCTATACAGACTAGCGCCGGAACCCAGCTTTGCGTGGAAACTAAGTTTTTTTCTACAAAAGTCGACCTTCTCTACTTAAAACTCTTAAACCAAGAAAAGAACATTCCCGTTGTTCTGCCGAGTTTAACAGTCAAAGTTTGAGGCTAATCGGTCAAGGGGTTCATGAGTTATGATCATACTTACAAACAAACAAAGAACTACTTTATATATATATAGATGGCGATATAGATCAAGAGGAAAGACCCGTTCCAGAAAAAAGGCCAACTAAAAAAGGAAAAAGGCCAACTAAAGAAGGAAAAAGGCCAACTAAAAAAGGAAAAAGGCCAACTAAGTGTGATAGAATAAAACGTAGTAAATCTTGCTGTGGAGATCGTGGAACTGTTGGAAAAACTTGTAGAAAGGTTAAAATATAGCTTAATTTTTATTCTGATTACAGGGTGGTGTGTTTAATGATATCTAATTACAGGGTGGTATGTGTTTAATGATATCTGATTACAGGGTGGTATGTGTTCAATGATATCTGATTACAGGGTGGTATGTGTTTAATGATATCTGATTACAGGGTGGTATGTGTTAAATGATTTCTGATTACAGGGTGGTATGTGTTTAATGATATCTGATTACAGGGTGGTATGTGTTTAATGATTTCTTATTACAGGGTGGTATGTGTTTAATGATATCTGATTACAGGGTGGTATGTGTTTAATAATTTATGATTAGAGGGTGCTATGTATTTATTGATTTCTTGTTACAGGGTGGTATGTGTTTAATGAATTCATGTTACAGGATGTTATGTGCTTATTGATTTTTTGTTACAGGGTGGTATGTGTTTATTGATTTCTTTTTACAGGGTGGTATGTGTTTAATGATTTCTTGTTACAGGGTGGTATGTGTTTAATGAGTTCTTGTTACAGGGTGGTATGTGCTTATTGATTTTTTGTTACAGGGTGGTATGTATTTATTGATTTCTTGTTACAGGGTGGTATGTATTTAATGATTTCTTGTTACAGGGTGGTATGTGTTTAATGAGTTCTTGTTACAGGGTGTTATGTGCTTATTGATTTTTTGTTGCAGGGTGGTATGTGTGTAAGATTTGGTAATGGAAGATCCAGATGTATAAAAGGTAACATATATTCTTTTTATCAGGAACTCAGATCCGTAGCTAGGGGGGGGGGGCACGTTATGTCTGAGACAAAAGGGAAGAGAAGGGGAAATGAAAAGGAACAAAAGAAAAAGGAAAGGTTGAGTATTTTCATGCAACCTTTACTTGGTTTTTATACATTAGCTATCAAATATCAAAGACGACCTTTATTTCGTGTCTCAACTGTAATGTACAATGGGACAACCTGTAAAGAGACATATATAATCATGTATTTCAAGTTTTTTTTTATTTTAGAAAAAAGAACAACGACCACTACGACAACTACGACCACAACAACAACAACAATAGATCCATGTCAACTGAGTTGTCCGGTAATTAATTTTCAGAAAACAAGGACTCAATTGTAAAATAATCAAATAATTAAAATAATTGCTTTAAAAATCTTTTTTCCTTAACTACCCGTTTATAAATCTTTTTGTAGTTTACATCAACTGCAGATTTAAGTTCATATTTTTTTTATTAATATTTTGGTCAGACTTGAAACGTTTCATTAAAGTTATGATACTAAGTATTTATTCACTTTTAATCATGTAATTAGATCATAAAATTCGACAGTTTCCTTTTTAGTTTGTCGTAATGACGCTTGGGGCCTTGCCTACCAAATTAATTCAAGAGATAAAAAATACTAATTTTATACCTCATGATTTATTCTAGATAAATTTCCCTGGAGGAGTATGTTCTCCAGCTAAACCACAAGTCAAACAAAAATGGGCTAATATGGCACAATGTTTGACATGTATATGCTGGGCGCCTGGACATTAAAAAAAAAATTCGGATTAATTTGATGAATTGCACTGATTAATTTACATGGCAAAAATCTATGTTTATGATTAATTTTAAAAATTGAACTCACATAATTTATATGAACAAAAATATGTTAATGTTTTGACCTATGGATTGATGTAAAATATTTTCACTTAAATTCATTAATATTGGATGAATTAGATACAGAGGGACCCATTAAACTACAAAATTAAGAAGACGATCAACTCAAGCATTTCTTCCATAGTCCATATAAAACACAGCATTTGTAAATTGTCCACAAATCCTTTTCATCTAACAAGTTAAATTACAAGCTTCAGGTAAAGCTTTATCCACAAGGGGTCTGTCGTCTTTGTAATAAGGACAGAGATCGGTGCTATTTCATTTGAACTACTGCCGTTTGAACTATGGCTCATTTGAACTATTGTTCATTTCAACTACTGCACGTGGNCGTCATGTCAGTAGTTCAAATGAACAATAGTTCAAACGAGCAATAGTTCAAACGTACCATAGTTCAAACGGCAGTAGTTCAAATGCGGATCCACCCAGAGATCAGGGACAGAAGGGAATCGGTGTTAGGTATAGATCATGTAGTGACATACAGTACACAGGAAAATACGGGATGCGGCATCTGTTTATATACAGTGTACACAGCTCAGAGCCCGAAATTTAAAAGAGTATCGTTGAACGAAACTCCCGAGTTTCCTTTTTGGAGTCTTAACATTTGTATAGACTTTGATTTAAGAGATTCGAAAAAAATGGAGAATATAAATCAAGTGAAAAAAATAATATTTTATTACAAAAATATTGATATTCATAAAACTGCCTAAACCCATTTGTGAAAACTGGGTTTTAAAACTGGTTTTCATAACGATACCCTGTCTTAAGTTTTGGGCTCTGGGGTATGTAAACAGTAGACAGTAAATTTTGAGCATCATGCGATACTGTTCTGTGGTTAACTGTACCACAAATGGTTCTCATGTTGATATGAGAATCCACACTGTTCGGGAAGAATGGAAATCTTTGAGCTGTTGGAAAAATATTCCAACTTTTATCTGCTCTCGTCATTTTACTCAAAACTCTTACAGCAATTATCTAAGAAGAAATTTAAAAAATCCGCTAAACCCACAGTGTTTTTGCCAACACAGATCCTGGCAGAAAATAACTTCGCATTCCCTGATAATAAAGTGTTAAAGAGAAGGTAATAAAATGTTGACATATACCAGATTTCAAAGAAAAATTAATACTTGTATTCTCAATAAGCATAATTTGATAAAATTGGTCTGCAATCTTATTACAATTAGTCCAGGGCATGAGCGGGGGGGGGGGGTTACGCCCCCCCTTAATGGCGACGCTGAGTTATCCTTTTACAAAATATCCAAAATGTACTTTTGGTTTTAAGGTTGAAGAGATAAAATTGTAAATTTTAAGGGAGGTGGGGGCTGGCCTGGATGTCCCAGCCTCCTTGAAAAGTCCTTTAAAGGCTGGGGGGTCTGAATCTATGTATAGGATGGGGGGGGGTCCAACGCCCCCCCCCCTTAGAAAAGCCTGAGAGAATATCATTAGGGTTTAAACGCATGTTCATAGCACAATTTTCAAGGCCAGCTCATGGAAAAAAATTAGATCGATAACTTTTAGGAGTAAAATTCAAGTTATTCATAAGAAGAAGTCTCGACAATAATTAAAGTTTATGATTTATGTTCAGGCTTGATGATGCAACTGAGCAAGGCGTGAAGTATAAAAAACGGTTTTATAAAGCAGATGAAAGATGTAAAACCCTGACTTGCAGAGTACGATTGCAGAACTTAAAGAAAAGTTCCAGGAATCTGCTGAACACATATCTGGTCTGCAAAAATCTGCCTTAGATATAGCATCAAGCTTCTTTCAACGAACTGCTGTCAAAGTCAAGAACTCAAAGATGAGAGCAGAATCCAAGATCCAAGCTGCACAGATGAAGGACAAATTATTTTGCGACAGACAGATATTAAACCGAATCTGTCTCAAAACTGTGTCTACCTGTATGACAGAACACCCTGACATCTTTAAGAAGGCTGATCATGGAGAACTTCATAAATATTCCTTGCTTAGAGAAACTGCACTACTGTACACAGTCCTACGGCTGAAACATCTTGCCAAGGAGAAGAACATTGATTCAAAAAAGTCAAAAATTAGAAAAAAGTTCAACAAACTTGTTCTTTTTGCCAACCAATAAGTTTATTCATGGTTAACATTGTTTTGTTCAATAGATTTTTAATACATTTCTTTATGAAACCATCTAAACTTTATTCATGAGAGAAAAAAAATCAAAAAGAGACGTCTTTATTTGTTGTTAGACAACATCTGAGAACTTTTGAATCAACAAAATAAGTTAAAACCTTCCTCTCAGATCTCTGATTTAAATTTAAACTGCAATTTTACTCATATATCTTTTGTGAATTTTCGGGATTTGTTTGAAAAAGATTGTATTTAAGACAGATTTGAACTTATTTCGTCAATTCAAAAGTGTTCAACTTTAACAGTGAAATATCTTGTTGGGAACCATGCATTAAGTCCAAAATTTACAATTTAAATTCTTCCAACTTATGCTATGAGATTTAACATATAATTACTAATTGACTTTATTGGCGAAATAATTATATTGGCATATGTCGAAAAACTAATATTTAAGGTTAAGAAATCTAAAATACATCAATAACATTTTTAGCATACAAGTAAGGGCCGAACCGGGGGGGAGGGGTGGACCGCGCCCCCATGTGCCTCCCGCCTCTTGTAGGATGAAATGGAAGGAGAATTCTCAGTATTCTCGAACCCCTATTTATATCAAAAGAGCCATTTTGGATGTTTTGCGTCATGTTTTTGATATTGCTAAATATGCAAAATATTTTTTGAATATTTGAACTTTGCACAAGGAGTTAGAAAAACGACTTGACAAATGTGCATTAATTGGTTTCTGAATTTTCATTCATGCTTAAAACGACGTCTACTAAAATCCCCCTCTTCTTTAAATGTACATGTTAACCTTTATGTTCAATAATAAGGAGTCTGTACAATTCCCCTGTACAAACTGTCTATCAGCATTCTATACTCTACTCTTTCTCCGTTTATCCAAGAACATGAAAAACAAAGATTTGGATTTAAATGCCTTTTTATTCAAAGTTCTTCAAGCACCAATGTGGATATGAACCTAATCGAGCTGACTAACCCTACAACCTCATCATAGGACTTGTCCTATGAAGGGAAGACCAACTTTTAGAATAAAGTAACTTTTAGAGGTTCAACAAGCATGAGACACAACATTTGTGCAGTGTAAACAGACCCATTATCTAAATTATTGATTTGAAAAGTGTCTAGTTAAACTATTTGTTTTGTAAAAATATCAAATTCACTTGATTATTGCTATAATGTCGGCTGCCTAGCCCTTTGTTTCCTGGTCGTCACTGTAGTAAATTCTCAAATGTACAGGGTGTCCCACATCAAATTAGACCGCGTCAATTGGTTCTAAATTACGATTTGGGGGACAAATCAGAAAATTTAAGAAGAATGAATCATTTTATAAAATTTAATAAGGCTAATAGAAAATTTTGTTGGCAGAAAATGCTAGATTTTTCGCGTATTATTTGCATATTTTGGCGTTTAAAATTGTTGATAATCTAATATGATATAGGACGCTCTGTATGTCAAATGGTTAAAACGCTCAGCTTCCAGACAAGTCGCCAGAGTAAGGTTTAGGTTTAGAAATCAAAGGTTTGCAGTGACGACAAGCTTTCTGATTAACAGTTCTTAATGTTTGGATAACTGTTGAAATACGATTGCTAAATATCTGGCAAATAATAACGTCATTAAAAATATATAATATCACATTTATTAAAGCAATGGTTTACATCTAAAAACTGTTAAAGCTCAGTGATATACCTAGAGCCAGGTTTCATCTCTCAGCTTGGATGTAAACCCGAATCAAGGTTTTACTCCAGGTCTAGAATTTGACAGAGGACGGTTTCATTTACATTTAAATTATCACAGATTCGGGAATTTAAAAAAAAACTAAAAAACGAAAATGAGAACAGGACTAAAAAGTATTTTTTTGTTCGTTGTTCAAAAATTCAGGGGTATAATTTTTTTGAAAAATGATTCCCCCCAGATATTAAAAATGTTTGCGCGGAGCGGCATTTTTTTCGATTAATTGCAGAAAATAAATAATTCTTAGGGAAAAATATACCAATTTTTGGGTAAAATTTAACAAACAGAATGAAAGAACTTGCCTTTTGATGTCCCAATTTGCTTCCCCGCCCCCCAATCATCAAAAATAATATCCCCGTAATTTTGAAAAATATTCATCCCTGTAAAATTGTTTAAAAATTGCGGAGGGCATTCTCAATAGTTAAGTAATTAATAACTGTGTTAAATTGTGCATTCAGGAATATCAGTAGAGTTGTAACAAGACGCATTCGCAGATTTGGAATCAAAAAAGATATAAATAGATTAAATTTCAAAATGCATAGTTTAGAAATTTTCTTTGGCACTTTCCTGGTTCTAATATCGCATTGTTATGGTGAAAAAATAAACAAGGACCTGCATTTAAAGGGACTGGCAAAGTAATCTCAATTTTTGTTATTTGAAGATTTTAAGAATGTCATGAACGGTCCACGACATTACCCATTCAACCTTTACTTCGGATATTCGATACACCGTCGGATGCTACTATTCCAAAAAAAAACCGGCGTTTCTCAATAAAAGAGATAAAAGAGTATTGTTGTGAATCATCTGTGGGGTGCTATGGAAACGCCTCAACACGGAAACGTCTCAACACGGAAATGCCTCAAAAAAAAGCGGAAACCCCTCAAAAACCGGTTTTTTTGAGACGTTTCCGCAATTTCTGCAAGAAAAACGGAAATCCCTCAAAACCCAGTTTTTGAGGGGTTTCCTCTTTATTTTGAGGCGTTTCCTAAAATTTTTGAGGGGTTTCCGCTTTTCACCTGACAATTATTTTTGAGGAATTTCCCAATATTTTTGAGGGATTTCCCAATATTTTTGAGGCATTTCCGCAAAATTTTTGAGGCGTTTCCGTATTTTAAAAACTTGATTTAGTTGAGGTGTTTCCTCATTTTTTTGAGGCGTTTCCGCAAAATTTTTGAGGCGTTTCCGTATTTTTTAAAACCTGATTTA